>NC_081543.1:23929401-24005251 GCF_901000735.1 Corylus avellana | reverse complement strand
AAAAAAATTAAAAATTAAAATTGATTACCAATAGTCTCCACTAAAAGTGGACGCTAAAGATACATTATTAGGGTCGACTTTTAAAGTCGACCCTAATGCTTAAATATTAGGGTTGAATTTAGTCGACCCTAAAGAGTAGGTCGATAAATGAAAAAAAAAATTAAAAATTAAAATTGATTACCAATAGCGTCCACTAAAAGTGGACGCTAAAGATGCATTATTAGGGTCGACTTTAAAAGTCGACCCTAATGCTTAAGTATTAGGGTCGACTTTTGTCGACCCTAAAGAGTAGGTCGATAAATGAAAAAAAAAAATTAAAAATTAAAATTGATTACCAATAGCGTCCACTAAAAGTGGACGCTAAAGATGCATTATTAGGGTCGACTCTAAGAGTCGACCCTAATGCTTAAGTATTAGGGTCGACAAGAGTCGACCCTAAAGAGTAGGTAGATAAATTAAAAAAAAAAATAAGAGTACGATCGATCGTACACATGGTGCGATCGATCGCATTCGGCCAAGGATGTGAGTGGTGACTCTGTTTCTGCGATCGATCGCTGTAACAGAATGTTTAAGTCCATTATTCAATTACTGCGATCGATCGCACCTTGGGTGCGATCGATCGCAGTAACGAATATTGGACTTCAACATTCTGATACTGCGATCGATCACACCCATGGTGCGATCGATCGCAATAACAGATTGGCTCAAATATATATATTTTATTGCTGCCCAATAATGTCTACTAAAATTGTGTATATATCACTACATTATTTAAAATTCTTAAATAAAGTGACACAATATGCACCGTCAATTCCATCCTCCTAAAGAAAGATTTTAATTTGTATATATGTGTCATTTGGTTAGTAGTTACATTTGGACTAATTTGAAGAGTTAATTCCCATTTCATAATTCATATTAAATTTTACAGATCTAATAGTGTATATATATTATATGATGAATATATTGATACCTTATGGAAAGATTTTACATTGTTAAATATAACAAAATAAAATCTAAACCGTAAAATAATTCATCTCAGTTTTAAGTGAAAATATATTGATACCTTGCAATTCAAAAACCATCTATGATGTGCAAATACGGGGTCATTCCCATAAGAAAACACAAAAGCAAGTCAAAAGAAACAAAACTAAAGACAAATAAAAGATTAACTTAAAACATACTAAACAAAATAAAAAGGGTAAACTATGGGGTGCCTCCCATGAGCGCTAAGTTTAATGTCTTCAGCCAGACGATAGTCCCTGCTTACTGTTGTCTAGAAGATGATGCTCTTGCAGATGGTGGTGGCAACTGGTTGACAATGGACTGCATCAATTCTTCTAAGGCGCCTAGGCGTTTGTCCATCGATTCGTTATTTTTCCGAGCCTCCTTTCTTTGGCCAGCCAACTCTCTCCGAAGGCCCGCTATTTCTTCACTAACTGAGCGGTTTCGTGCTCCACGAAAAATTCTCGGGGCCTCCTCCTCAGCTGCCTCTGAATCAACTATTGGTTCATCTTCGGCCATTGGCTCGGCCTCATACTCTTCCGCAGCAGCTGTTGGTGCTGGAGCTACCTGGGGCATGTGGGAGAGGCTCTTGTTCCATTGGCGAATGCCAAATATGGGAGTAGTAGTGACTGGTTCATCAGCTGCGGTACCCTTGACGCCTTTCTTCCAGAGGATGTAGGAGATTAAGTATGGGAAAGGCAACCCCCATGAATGTGTGGACCCCGCTCCTCCAACGTGCACCCCATTCCAAAATTTGTAAATTTGCCCCCAAATTATGTCGGGAATGGAGTACCAAGCACCTTTATGGAAGGCGTAGAGTGCTTGAAGAAATTGATCCCGCCTCTGACTTTTGTGCCCCAAGGGAAAAGCATTACGGTGTAATACGGAGTCCACAAACCAAAGCCGTTGAGGTAGCTTCGATCGGCTGGCGGCATTATGGTGGGCATCAGCATATATCCCTTCGCACATGTCCTCAATAATTTCCACCACGTAGAAGCTGTCCGGTTGGTCAGCAAGTTGTGCGGCTTCTGGAGGTTGCTCATCATTGCATTGAAGGGCAGCAGCAATGTCAGCCCGTGTTACGTCAATAGCTTTGCCTTGCACTTTCGAAGAGAGGACAGTCAGCCTCATGCAGTCATGAGACAGGTGGGCATAAAACTCGATCACCAATTTTCTGTAAGCAATGGGGGTGACCGGCTTGAAAAGCTTCTTGAGCCACCGTCGCTTGAACTCGGCGACGGCCCATTGAGTCCCCTCAAGATTTTCAAAGTCTTCGAGAATGGCAAAAGTGGTCTCAAATAGCAGCTCCTGTTCCTCAAAAGTGGGTGGGGGAGAAATAGCTCGGGTATCAGACCCTCGGGAGGACGAAGCTCGAGTTCTTGGCATGATGAGCTTGATTGGGGACTTTTGTCGAACACCTGGTGTGCACTAGAAATAGGCAAAATTGCAAAACAACGCAACTCCGCTCAAAACCCCCTGCAAAAACAGCAAAATCCAACCACAACAAAGCAATGTGGGTGGATGAACACCCACAATTGCAGAAATATGAGAAAAAAAAAATTTCGAAAGTGATCGTGGTTGGGGTGTTGATGGGAATGGGGAATGGGGTATAAAGTAGAGGTGGTGAAAAGTACCTGGTATGGTTGCTGGAGAAGAGAACCGTGTGGTGGTTGTGTGGTAGAGGTGATTAAAAATGGTGGACGAGTGGTTGTGCCGGAGGTGCGTGGGTGGGGTGCTTGGAGAGGTGTATGGCGTAGGGGGATGGGGGGAAAGTGACCTAAAATAGGTCACGTGGTGTGCTGTCCGAGTGCGATCGATCGCACACATGGTGCAATCGATCGCATTCGACGAAGGGTGTGCGTGGGGTGATTCTGTTATTGCGATCGAACGCACCCAAGGTGCGATCGATCGCAATAACAGAATCACCATACATATATATATTTTATGCAATTATTATTTTTTTTAATTTTTATTGCATAATGTACAACAACTTCGATCATGATATGATCAAATGATCGATCAAACTTGAAACAATTGAAATTGAATGTTGGATCAGACATCCAATTGGTCCAACCTAGTGCATTCGTTCGATCGATCGTGATAAGATCAAATAGTCGAACAAAATTCAAACAAATTAAATGTTCGATTGAACATTGAATTGAACTCTAAGCATTTTATATTATATTAGTGCATTACTTAAATTGATCGGGATACAATCAATAAAACTTGACATGATTGAAGGTTCAATCAAACATCTGATAAAATCAATTCCGATCGATACTATTACATATTAGTTTGATTGATCGCGATAGGATCAATCGTTTGATCAAACATCTGATCGATCATAATGAATTAGTTTGATTGATTGTGATATGATTAAATGATCGATCAAACATCCGATCGATCCTAATGAATTAGTTTGATTGATCGCGATAGGATCAATCGTTCGATCAAACATTCGATCGATCATAATGAATTAGTTCGATTGATCGTGATATGATTAAATGATCGATCAAACATTCGATCGATCCTAATGAATTAGTTCGATTGATCGCGATAGGATCAATCCTTCGATCAAACATCCGATCGATCATAATGAATTAGTTCGATTGATCGCGATATGATTAAATGATCAATCAAACATCCGATCAATCCTAATGAATTAGTTCGATTGATCGTGATAAAATCAAATGTCTGATCGATCCTACTGAATTAGTTCGATTGACTGTGGTATGATCAATTGATAAATCAAACTGGATACAATTGAAGGTTCAATCGAACATTCAATTGAACTGTTAGCTTTTTATATTATTTTAGTGCCTTAGTTATATTGATCTTATATTCCCTTTGGATTTTGTATTATTTTATAATTAATTATAAGATAAATATCAACTTAATGATCTTTATCATAAAAATTTATTAAACGAAAATTTTTAGTTAATATTATAATAATAAAAACATATTATAAGAGACAAATTTAAAATAAATAAATTAAAAAATTGGAAGTATATTTTTTGTTTGGACAAAATATAAAAAAGCCACCAAAAGTACCAGTCGTTTGCAATATAACCCTCAAATGTTCAAAAGATACTAAAGTAGCCTCCCGAACTACCAAATTGTATAAAAATGCCACTTATTTTTAATATTCCTAGAATACCCCTATTATTTTAACAAATAAATAATAAAATAATTGAAAAAAAAAACGAAACAATTTTTTAAAAAATACAAGAAAACCAATGGGTGAATAAAAACAAAAAAAGAAAATGTTTTTTGGAATAAATAATAAATAATTAATCACTGTAGTTTACCTAAATTACAAATTGCTTCATATCGTATTAAAGTAAAATTAAAGGTACAAAATTTGACTTCAGGGAATAAACTGTTTATTTTTTAAAAATATCTAAAGAACCGTACATTTGATTGTACTTTGTTAAAAGAATAGGGGTATTATAGAAATATAACAAAATAAGTAGACTTTTTGATACAATTTGGTAGTTTGACAGGCTACTTTAGTCCGTTATGAACATTGAAGGACTATATTACAAACGGCTCGTAGTTTGGAGGATTTTTATTTATATTTTTCTCTTTTATTTTTTTTTGTAAATAAAATACCCCAAATATTTAGCTGCACAAAAAAGTTTACCAATAGCTAGAGGGCGGTAAACTGGCGGGGGTTCTAAAATTTTCGGAACAAAATTTTCACCAACTCCCACACCTCCTGCCAATCGTCTCTCACTCTCACTCTCACTCTCACTCTATCTCTCACTCTCACTCTCTCCCTCCCTCTCTCTCGAGCTCTCTCTCTCACTCACTCCACGCAAGTTTCTCTCTCTCCGGCAGCTGTTTCCGGCACACCTCTCTCACTACCAGCTCTCACTCCGGCGAACTTAACGCTCTCTTGTAGCTCTCTCAGGTATGAGTTTCTCCTAAACCCTTGCAAACCTTAAATGCCTCTCAATCACTCAAATAGTATCCATGAATTGTGATTTGAAGAAATTATGTATTTGGGTACTTCCTCTCTTCTTCTATTTCTAGTTTTTTCCCTATCGAACTGATTGGTTTCATTCAAAAACTGAGGATATTTTGTTACTATGTCAGTGGACAAATCACTTCATTTCATCTTATTTTACCTTGTAAAAAAGGCACTTCATTTTTAACATTCACAATTTTGTGGTCTTATTTTTTAATCTTTGCTTTGAATATGTGTGTGAATCATTAACTAGTCTGGATTTACTAGTTAATGATATAGTATGTAAATCTGGTATAGTATGTAAATCTGTGGATGTATTTACCTAATAATCTGATGACTGAGTTATTGCCCACGGCATCTCTGTCGTTGTGGGCCTTGTTGGCACATATTGGAATCTTTAGTGTGAATGAAGAGAACCATACTATGGGAAATTGGGAATGGCCATTTTCTATGATCCTTGGTATAAATACTATAACCTAAAGCACCATGAAAGTGAGTGGAATGAATGCCTTGCTATGTATTTAGATCCTAACAACAAACATTAGATTATGAATGAAGTAAAACAAAGACATTTTTTACAGAAGATGGTAACCATATTGACTCTTTGATTTCACTCATTTATCTAGAAAAATTAACTACAATGTTTTTTTATACACAAAAAGATGAAATTTTATTTTAGTCATATATTTTAATGGTCAGACCCTTGAAAACTATCTCAAATTTATTTGTACCAGCATATTTCTTCCAACTAGTTAAAAAAGGAGGTCGTAGATAGAAAGAAAAAAGAAGAAGAGAAGTTTGGTAGGATGAGGTACGGTTACACCCCTCTTAAGTAATTTTCCAACAAGGAGAGGCTTTGGACATGCCCAAATATGGGCGCCACATTTGACATTTGGTTGCCCACTTGCCCCCCGATGTCTCTATTTCATATTTGC
This sequence comes from Corylus avellana, assembly GCF_901000735.1. NCBI lineage: Eukaryota > Viridiplantae > Streptophyta > Magnoliopsida > Fagales > Betulaceae > Corylus > Corylus avellana. The sequence goes on along the minus strand of NC_081543.1, from coordinate 23,999,344 downwards.
TATTCAAATAGCTAACCAGCGATATGATATTTAGGATTACTCATTTGTGACCAAAAAAAAAATAAGGCAGAGTAGTGTGTATGATTGTAAGGTTCATGATCTCTTTGAATAAGTGAGCTTGAATCCTTAAAATATATATATTGTGAAATTATCCAATCCTTCAATCCTTTCAATCAATTAATTTAATCTCATAATGACTTCTGTATGAGAAGGTCCAGGGTCAAATATTTATAAAAAAAAAAAATTGTGAAGATATTATGTAGTTGTCTAGGGTAATTTTGTCAAATGATGTGCATCGTTTTATAGTTGTCCATTTTAAGGTCCTTAATCTCCATCATTTTGGTTGGAGTTTGGATATTTGACATTTTGTGCAGAAAAGCACAAAGCTTCAAATCCAAGCATCAAATCTATAGTGATTGTAGCTAGCTATATATATATGGTTCCTTGATATGATAGAAAGCCTTGTATTTTCCTCATCCCTCATCTTGATAATTTAGCAAAGAAAGAGAAATAAATAAGCGTTGGCCTTGACTCATCTTGAGCTTTCAAACTTCCAAGTGATGAGAGATTGAAAGCATTGTTAAAAGCTGGAAATCCAGATCATCACAAGCTGGAAATACAGGCTACAATGAAGTTTGTTCCTTATGTTTTTTATGGCATTGAACGCCTATCTGCGATTGATCGCATCAGGCCTGCGATCGATCGCAGAGTACTCTGATTCTCAGTTTGAGCTTCTGATCCTGCGATCGATCGCAGTTTGCTCTGATTCTCACATTGAGCTTCTGATCCTTCGATCGATCCTGTGATCGATCGCAGTTTGCTCTGATTCTCACCTTGAGCTTCTGGTACTGCGATCGATCCTGCGATCGATCACACGTGCCCTACGCTCAATCCCCTAAGGACAAGCTTTAACATATATAAACACATATAATCTTTTGTGGTTCCATTAAACCTATCTTCTTCTCTTGTGGTTGTATTAAACCTTGCTTCTTCTCTTATTACTTTTAGATTAGTATTAAGTCTTATTCTTATATTAGGATTATGTTATTAATTTTCTACTTCACATCTACTTCTGTTATCAAAGTTGGTATGGATTATGATTGTATTGTCTTTCCTATTTAAGTTCAATAAGGAAGCAGCACAGTAAACTTGAAACAAGACAACATTCTATAATAAATATCAAACCTAACAACAATACTAAAAAAATGTAAAACTGTCATTGAGCTAAACTAGTAAATAAATTACAAATAGAAATTTGTTCTAAACTAGTAACCCACTTCTAGAATATTTTGTTAGGTAACATCGCATTGAGCTAGCATCATTTCGTGTATATTTGTTCTAAACTAGTAACCCACTTCTAGAATTCTCTCATTACCCATGCTCCTTTTAAACTTTCCCTCCCTTAATATTTGAGAACAGACCTCCCATTTAATTCTATTAATTCTTAAGAATCTGATCTTCTAATTCCCTTGTGTGCGTACATGTACGTAACGAATAACCTCTAATAGGGACATCAATATGGATAGGAGTTGGATGCGGGAAAGTACTCGATGTTCAGAGCGATTTCAAAAAGGTGTGGAAGAATTCATGGGAATGGCAGTTAAATCAGTTGATTCACGTGATATGACAAAGTGTCCATGCCGTGATTGTGCAAATCGATATTATTCTCATATTAGCGAGGTGAAGGGTCACTTGTATATGAATGGATTTACTCCGACGTACACTAGATGGATATTTCACGGGGAAGAAGATCATTTTAGGGAAAACACTTCTACAAACATGCACACACATACAAGTGAAATGATGGAGGAGGTTGATGCAGTTGAAGAATTGTTAGACGATGTATGTATGGGGACATTTGTTGATGCTAACATCGGAGAATCCTCTACTTCACAGGGCCCCACAACTGATAATCACGAACAAACAAGCTCCTTCTACCAATTTTGGGAAGATGGTTTACGAGAACTTTATCCAGGCTGCAAGAAATTTACACAAATTGCTTTTATACTGAAGATGCTTCATATAAAGGCGTTCTGCAACATGAGTAACAAGGCGTTTGATATGATGATTGACTTGATAAAGACGGCCCTCCCAGATGGAGAGACATTGCCACGCTCGTATAGAGAAGCAATACAGTTTAGGCGACACTTGGGATTCGGTTACGATAAGATACACGCATGCAAGAATGGTTGTGTGCTTTTTTGGAAAGAACATGCAGACAAAGTGGTATGCCCAAAGTGCAACAATTCAAGATGGATTGATGGCAAAGGCAGAAAAAGTAATATTCCTCAAAAGGTCTTACGGTATTTCCCAATAAAATCGAGGTTACAACGGTTGTTTATGACAAAAGAAATGGCCAAGGAAATGCGGTGGCACAAAGAAGGTCGAGAAGATGATGGCAATACTCTCAGACACCCCGCCGATTCTATTGTATGGAAAGAGTTTGATAAAAGACATGAGTGGTTTGCAAGTGATTCCCGCAACGTGCGGCTTGGCTTAGCAAGTGATGGTTTCAACCCATATGGTAATATGAGTACAACATATAGCATATGGGCAGTAATGTTAACGGTGTACAATCTCCCTCCGTGGATGTGTATGAAGAGTCCAAATTTGATGTTGCCCCTTATTATCCCAGGGCCTTCAGATCCTGGAAAGAATATTGATGTATATTTGCGGCCATTGGTTGATGACTTGAAAGATTTATGGAATGAAGGCATACGCGTGTACGATGCATCAAAGAAAGAGACATTTCAATTGCATGCGACATTACTATGGACTATAAATGATTTTTCCGCATATGGAAAATTATCTGGGTGGTCTACAATTGGAAAGCTTGCATGTCCAGTATGTAATAAGGATACATCGTTCAGGTATTTGAAGTATGGGCATAAGGTGTGCTTCATGTGTCATCGTCGGTGGCTTCCTCAAGAGCATCCATGGCGCAAAAGAGGAGATTTGTTCGATGGTACAGAGGAGCATAGATTGCAACCTGAAGAATTGTTCTGGAAGTCAATTGTTGAAACAGCTAAGAGATGCTGAGGGTTTGCAATTTGGAAAAACAAGCGGGAGAAAGAGAAAGTACACAGATGTTGTGTTGAATTGGAAGAAGAGAAGTATTTTCTTTGAGTTGCCTTACTGGTCAAGCTTGAAACTACGTCATAATTTAGATGTAATGCATATTGAGAAGAACATATGTGAAAGTATCTTAGGTACGTTGATGAATATCGATGGGAAGACCAAGGACACAGTCAAGGCACGAAGAGATTTACAGTTGATGGGTATACGTAAAGAATTGCATGTGCAGCCAAATGGTGAAACTTATAGGATGCCACTTGCGAAGTACACCTTGACAAGAGATGAGAAGAAGAGTTTATGTGAGTGGTTGAAAGGTGTTAAATTTCCTGACGGGTATGCATCTAACATTGGTCGATGTGTGAACAAGCTTCCTGGTAAAATTTCGGGTATGAAAAGCCACGATTGTCATGTCTTCTTACAGCGCTTGCTTCCTGTTGCAATTCGAAATTTCTCTACGTCGGAAATACGAACAACATTGACCGAGTTCAGTACATTTTTTACGCAGTTATGTGCACGGACGTTGAAAGTTGATATCCTAAAACAAATGAAAGTCGACATTGTAATAATTTTATGCAAAATGGAAAAAATATTTCCGCCAGCTTTTTTTGATGTTATGATCCATCTAGCACTTCATTTACCTCGGGAGGCCGAGCTTGCTGGTCCCGTACAAAACCGTTGGATGTATCCGTTCGAAAGAGAACTTGGAAGATATAAGAAGTGGACGCGTAACAAAGCGCGTCCAGAGGGGTCTATTGTCGAGTGTTACCTAGCTGAGGAGAGCTTGACCTTCTGTTCCAGGTATCTTCGGGGGATTGAGACAAGATGGAACCGTGAACGGAGAAATGTTGACGTTGATGTTGTAGAAATGAGCCAGCGCTTGGATGTGTTCTCCCAACGAGTTCGGCCGTTAGGAGCAGCTAAATTAGTAACACTGGATGCTAATGATTTTGGTAGGGCACGATGGTATGTGCTTACCAACTGTAACGAAACGGCCTCATATTTGGAGTAAGTTTAGTAATGGCCTTTGTGTTTTACTTGTTACGACATGTTATAATTGTAGGGTTGATGATCATTTACCAATACGTTTATTTTTCATGCAGTGAACATTATAATATGATCAAAAGAGAAGGCGGCCGTGACATTGATAAAAAGCATGAGCTAACTTTGAACGTTGGTTCCATAAACGTTTATACAATAGTGGGCGTACTGCAGACAATGACTCAAAACACTTATATGATCTTGCATGTGGGCCTGATCGTCATGTTAGATCGTATAGAGGTTGCATCGTGAATGGGGTTAGGTATCACACGAAAGAATGTGCAGAAACTCGTACTACCCAGAACAGTGGTGTTTCTGTTTCAGGTGAGGACGAAACCTCAATAACGGAGTATTATGGTGAGTTAAAAAATATTCTAGAGTTACGTTACCCTGGCCAAAATCTCGTGTACTTGTTTGAGTGCGATTGGTGGGACACTGGGAGTGCAACAGGAGTACGAATGGACCAAGGCTTCACGATTGTGAATACTTCTCGTAAATGGTGTGAATCCGACCCGTTCATCTTAGCATGTCAAGCTTCGCAAGTGTTTTACTTGGATGATCCCAAATTGGGTGGTAATTGGAAAGTGGTGCAGAAGTGGATCAATAGAGACATCTATGATATTCCAACAGTACAAAAGGGAGATAATACAGAAGATGACCAAAGACTCAGTGATGACGTATACCAGGAAGGTGAATGTGTTGGGGGTAATATGGTCTTTGTTGATGAAGCAAATGTTGAAGCCTCCACTCAATTACGTAGAGATGATGCGACAATAGCAATTGACGAATTATATATTCAACTTGATGCAAGCATGTTTGCCAACGATAACTTGCCGGACGAGGACCATGATACAAACTTTGATGAGGAAGAGGAGTTATGTAGCGACAACGATATAGACTCTGAACACGAACAATCATCTTCAAGTAACAGTGATACAGATTCTGAATATGAATCTGATGATGAAATGTGTTGAACACATAAGCTCACATTTGGTGTAAGTACAAAGTGTATTAGCATATTTAATGAAGTTGATGCTCTCTCTCTCTCTCTCTCTCTCTCTCTCTCTATATATATATATATATATATATTGTGGTGTTTTTTTTTTTTTTTTTTACTAGCATGATTATTGTATGTTTGTCAAAAATATTGAACATGCTATATGGTTATAAATTGACTAATATAATTTTGTGGTTTTTGACTTGTTAGCAGATTGATCATAACAATGACAACAACAGGACGCAAACGTGTTCCAGCAGCACGAGGCCGAGGCCGAGGCCAAGGTCAAGGTCGGGGCCTTATTGACGAGCATGAGAGTCCGACTCTCAATTCTGGGTTTGGTGATACAGATATGCAAGTGTCGCCCTCGCCCCCCCTCCTCCTCGAGTCAGTGGATGGGCATCCTTCGCATGAGTCTAATAATCCTATTCACTCAGTGGCAGGATTGGATTCACAGGGAGCCGCCCCTACTGCATCTTGTAAGTTCATGAATTTTATGTTTATGAACTGTTATTTTTGTATTATTTTGGTTTGTTATAGACATTTGACAATATACTTTTCCAAATATAACTTACTACGTTACCATGTTTTGCGTAACAGCTACCACGTCTGTCAGAAGTGTAAGGGGTAAGGCCAAGTGTAAGAAGTTGAGTGACCACGTACTTAAGAATGGTCCCTTAGTGCTAAACATCCCAAATAGACACCGGGCACCTGTAGGCGAGAATGCATCATGGTTTGCAAGCAAGATTGGGGAGATTATTCGTAACATGTGCGAACTCCATCACGGTGAATGGAAAAAGGTCCCAGCTGAAGAAAAGAGCAAGTTGTTATTTCATGTTCAGGTATGAATATCAATGTAATGTTTAATAATATGTTTCGTATGGAAAATTAATGTGACACATTTTTTACCATTGTTTTCTTATCTATTATGTATCAGTCAAACTTCGCACTGAATATGGAACGATACGAGCACATCAAAGCTGTTGAACATAAATTGGGTCGTGCATATGCTAGGCTTCGTTCGAACTTGTATAGGGATCATTACAAGAAATATTTTGACGGCATTGATAAAGACGATGATGAGGGGATTGCCAAGGCTAAGGCTATTGGGAGGGAAAACGTGCCAGCAGGGTATGGTCCTCAACAGTGGAACCTAATATGTGACTCATTTGATGACGGTAAATGGAAGGTAAATATATATTATTATACTGATTAGAATATTCAAATTGATATAATTTGCATGCACTTGAAGACATTTTATGAATAATTGTGTTTTTTTTTTCTTTCCAAATTTCATAGAAAAAGTCTGAACGAAATATAAAAAACAGAAGCAAATTGGAAACAAAGCACACAGCTGGGACTTGTTCATTTGTCAACGTCATTTACAAAAAGGTAAGTATCTCGTACCATAATTTAATGAAAGTAACGTTATTTAGTGTAAACTTTGATTATATGTATTATGTGTAGGAACAAGAAACAAAAGTGAAGCCTAATCCTGTTGAACTATATGAGGCTACCCATACAAGAAAAAAGGATAAACAGTTTGTGAACGACAAATGCAAAAGTCTATATGTAAGTAACTGTTTACGCTCCGATCATTAAGTTGATTAGTGAAGAACATGAATAGTAAACTTGCATGAAGTATATGTTAAACTAAGGCCAACTATGACTTGTGCAGCTTCAAATGCAAGAATTAACAACCAGTGAGGCCTTAGAGGAAGGCAATGTGGAGGGAACAAGTGTGGATGACCGAATGCAAGAAATAGTCACACAAGTACTAGGGGGCCGACGAGCTGGGCACGTTAGAGGAATGGGATGCGGTCTTATTCCTACCCCTTTAAGAACTTCATCTCAAGCGTTCACCCACTTCGACAACCACGATGAGTGTAGGAAAAGACAAGAAGATACTCAAAGCGAGCTTCAACAGACTAGAATCGAACTTCATCAGTACAGGGAGAATTTGCAAGCCAACGTTGAGGAAACGAACAAATTGAAAGCCACTGTTGAGTTCTTAATGTCACGTATTGGAGGGTTAGTGAAACTCTACCTATGCATTAATTTTACAAAAACACACATACTAAGTAATCGTTAAAAAGCTTATTGATCATTATATGAAATTTTATTCTCTTAGGTCTGGAGGGAGCTTGCTTGGAGGTGCATCAAGTGAAGCCAACAATTGAGGGAGCTTTGGAATAACTTTATTTAGGATGTACTCTTTGATAGCATCTATTTGTGATATATTTTTTGATACTATGTATTTGGATAGTTGTTGGTACTTTCTATTTGCTAATGTGTATTTGACTATTTGTTGATCGTGATCTGTTTGGTAATGTATATTTGTTGGTACTTTTTATTTGGTTTATATTATATTAAGATATTCGCAAAATTTTTGGTTCAACAACTTTTGAGTTAGTAAATCTCCCTTGACATGGTTATCAAGGTTAAAGAACTTTGAGTAAACAATGCAAGGGAGTAATAATATCTTTCTAAATTTTATTTTTAAGTGTATGCAGGATGACAAGAGTACAAGAAAGTTAAACCACCCAAGCAGGTTCTCGCTTTAATATATTTCATGAAGAAACACATTTTTAGTATCTCTTTCTCTATCATTTTGGGTTTCATTTTCATTGTCTTTGATATTATATATTGGTTCATTGTGGTAGATTACTCAAATTGCTTATGAGGATGAATTGGCAAGGAAGAGAATGCAGATAAGTACTTTATTTTGGGTTTTGGAATTTTGCTGCCCATGAATTGTAAAACATATATTTAATAGTTTTCTCCCTTGGCAGGTTTGGTTAATGGGGCAGTTCTCACATATTTTTTATGATTTTGATGAGGTTAGTCATTTTGAGTTATGTTTCTTGTGGGCATTTAGATTAGTTTGATTATTTCATATATTAATTGATTCATCAAACAATGTTGTTGTGTACTTAAACATAAATGCAATGTTTCTTATAGAGGTACTCTACGTGCATTTTATTTGCCCATGCATGGAGTTATGTTTCTCCGGATAAGTTTTCCTGCTGAATTCTTTTAGTGTTGGTTTCTTCATAGTGAACTTTTTTTTTTTTTTTTTGCCTCAATCTTGTTATTAGGTGCACAGTGCTTATCATGGTGTTGGCATTGTGAAATTGATGGGCCGTAGCAGTAGATATATAGCTATGCATGCATCCCTAGCTAGTGGACAAATTGACATATGTTTGATTCATGAGGTACTTATTACTAGCAATTAATTGGATAGTTATCTTTGTGAGCTGTTACTGATTCTACTGATATGCACATCTAAGGTATCTTTTAATTTGCACGGGCCTCATGGTGTTTTGAGTCATCTGAAATACCTGATTGAGACAAAGGGTTCGGCTGTTATTTGTGTCGCAGAGGGAGCACGGCAGGTGAGTTACGTAAGGAATTCATATTTTCGCTTTTGGGTTGAATACTATTAATTGATCAGGTGATTTAAATTGTGCAGTTCTTTTTTGGCTTCATGAAATACTGTGAAAAACTGCCTGTGTTCATTTCATTGCATTGCATAGATCTTATAACTTCTTCATTATATTTTTCCCCAAGATGAAGAGTAAAATTCAGTATGTCGTTGTTTTTTGATGCAGAATTTTCTTCAGAAAACTAATGCTAAAGATGCGTCTGGGAACATTGTATTTGGAGATTTCGGTGTCCACATTCAACAAGAGGTTGGTGGTTGTATTTTGACTAATTTCATGTGGTCTTCATCTCTCCATGACTCTTGAGACAAGTTAAGTGGGTTGATAAATAATGAGCTGACTGAAAGTCTAATTTTTAACATCAGTTGATATGTGTTGCATGGATAAGAATGGACTGCAGTTTGGCCTTTTAGTTGTCATTTGTCAGAGTTACAAATATGATATATTTAAGCCTTCAAGATCTTAATGAATTAGTGACTCTTTTTGCTAAGACTAGTCAGTTGACTTTTGATGTTATTTGTGTGAATTGTTCTTCACTTGAACTGGAAATCATTAGAAAACCTACTGATGCTGCGATCGATCGCACTTGGGAGTGCAAAAAGTGCGATCGATCCCAAAATTTCGAAAACCTACTAATGCTGCGATCGATCGCACTCCGAGTGCGATCGATCGCAAATTTCCGAAAACCTACTGATGCTACGATCGATCGCACTTGGAGTGCGATCGATCCCAAAATTTCGAAAACCTACTGATGCTGCGATCGATCGCACTCCAAGTGCGATCGATCTCAAATTTCCGAAAACCTACTGATGCTGCGATCGATCGCGCTTGGAGTGCGATCGATCTCAAATTTCCGAAAACCTACTGATGATGCGATCGATCGGACACAAGTGTGTGATCGATCGCAGTTTTTTTTTTTTAGGACCATTAGGGTCGACAAATGTCGACCCTAATGGTCAACTATCAGCGTCCACTTTTGAAGTGGACGCTGATAGTCTTTTTTTTTTTTAATATTTTTGGACCAAATGTGGACGCTAATGGTCGACTATTAGCGTCGACTAATTCTTTTGTGTACATCATCTTTAGAGTCAAAACATGCGTCTTTTAGGGTCGATAAAGTGGACGCTAAAAGTTATCATTAGGGTCGACTCTAAGTAGACGCTGATAGTTAGTTTTTTTTTTTTAAATTTTTTTAGGACCATTAGCGTCCACAAAAGTGGACGCTAATGGTCAACTATCAGCGTCCACTTTGATTTGGACGCTAATAGTTATTATTATTATTTTTTTAAAAGGGCCATTAGGGTCCATAAAGTCGACCCTAATGGTTAACTAAAAGTGGACGCTATTGCTTGACTATTAGGGTCGACTTTCGCTTCCGTTTACATCATCTTTAGGGTCAAACATTGCGACTTTTAGGGGCGATAAAGTGGACGCTAAAAGTGATCATTAGGGTCGACTTTTAAGTGGACCCTGATAATCAGACATTTGATCATTAGGGTCGGACTATTAGGGTCGACACTTTTAGGGTCGAAAAGTGGACGCTGTTGCCAACAGCGTCCACTTTAGGGTCTTTAGGGGCGACTTTAAGTCGCCCCTAAAGACCTAATTTCTTGTAGTGAAGGGTAGTTAATGATAGGCAACTTTGATCAAGAGATATTCATACAAAAAAAATAAAACTTTGATCAAGAGATTCACCTGTGGTACGTAGTTTATTCATTTTAGAAAATGACAAAGCAAGCAGCAGCCCCCTAAAACAGAAATATAATTTTAGTGTGTTTCTAATAGATATCGTCATGGGCAACTCAATCTTGATTAGGACATCCTTATGTAGCTTCTTGGAGATAGCATTTCTTAGTCATAATTTGTCTCTTCCAATGGGGCATCTAAAATATTTTTACCCTTTTGTAGAAATAATATATTTTCAATATTAAGACTCTGTTTGTTTCGGCGTAAAATATTTTCTGAAAAATGTTTTTCGTATTTTATGGTGTTTGATGCAGCCAAAAATAATAGAGAAAAATAAATTTTACCCCCTCTCCCCCTCAAATCTTTACTAAACACAGCTGCATTAAACACAACCAATGCTTCCGCTACTACCGGTTCTAGATATCCCATTTTGGACAAGTTTTTGGCTACAGATTTGGACAGCTAGTGAAGGACATCCGTCTGGTACTAAATTCGCTGCATAATTGGCAGATTGGTCACATTAGCCAAGATAGTCGTTAAACAACAAGTCATAGATGAGATTTTGATGAAAAACTTCTTGATTGTATTGTTTGGTTAGAACAAAATGCTTTGTCATCGTGATTATGATTGAAATCAATATTTTTTCTAAAATAATAACAATAACACAATAGATTACTAACCACACCCGCCATAGGTATAAATTGTAATGACAGTTTCATTCAAAACCGCACTTAGTTAAAACTTAAAACTCCCAAATTGGAAATATAAGATCTCTTTATATATAGAACAAGCCAAAGAGTTAGTAACTTGAAAAACATTAATTAAAAGGGTAAATTTAGGGTTGCTGAATTCACTTTAATTACCATCAATATATAGATGGTACCTTGAGCTCAAATGGAAAACGACAATAACAACGAGGAGTACATGTCTCCTTAGCTTGTAAAAGGTTTACGAAGCCTTACTTAGAAAACACTCGTTTAATTTCTCTGGACTACTTTTGCTATTCAAGGGTGAAAAAAAAAAAAAAAAAGGTTCACAAGAGAGAAAATTAAAAAAAATTGATAATTAAAAAAAGGTCATTACAAATAATGCAAATGAAAGGAATGCATCACTACATGTGATATATTTTTCAAAGATAAACTTTCAAGTCGATTTCTTTTTTTAATTGGCAATTACTTTGGACATGGAAATTAAGAATTGATATATGGGTCAATTTCCACATAAAAAAAAAAAAAACTCTATTCAAATGAGTCAATTTCAAGATATATATATATGGGTCAATTTCAAGATATTACTTGAAAACAACTTTAGATGTATGATAATTGCCGTCCATACACCTCTCGACATTTTTGTCATTTGTTAATGATCTTGATTACATAAGCAAATCTTCAAATTAATTTGCTAACAAGTATCTTTAAAATTTTAAAGAAAAGTTAAGTGATTATCTGTCTCAAGCATGAGACAAGCAAGGGTTGCATGGATTAATTAACCATCAAGGGCCACTAAAAAACAATCATCTATAGGATCGGAACACGACTCTTTCATTTTTTTTAAGGATATTTATGAAAATGTATTTAGAAATTTTTAATTATTATTTTTTACTCAAATGATTTTAGATTTTTACCATTTTAACATAGAATTTAGTAATTTTTAACCTAGTTAACATAAACCTCTTGGAGCGTACGTAGATAATCCAAAGGTCTTACAGAATCTAGAGCAAATCCGCAAACAGAACTGAGTCAAGCATAAACAAACACATTGGTCATTTTTGTGGTGAAACTTGTATACTTGATATTAGAGATGTACATGCGGGCTAATATTAACTGTTGTATTCCCTATTCGCAACTATCTGTTATCTAATATTTGCACATGCGAATACGGATGTAGTTAGTAAAATTCACTATCCACGTACCCTTTATATATAATATATTTTTTATATATATTATATTTAATAGATTCGCCATATAAACTAAAATGACGTCGTTTTGTTATGTTTACCTTGTTTTAGTTTTTTTTTTTTTTTCTTCACAATTCACTTATTCACTTGGGCAAAAAGGCAAAAGTAATGTAAAATCAATATATTTTCAAGATATTGCAGCTTAAAAAAATTAAAACAAGTTGAAAACATTAAAAACTGACCCACAGTATTTTGAAAATCATTTTAAATATACGGTTAGTAAAAACATGATGCAAACACAAATACAAATGCGGATATCAAAAAGTGAAATCCGCATTTGCGGATGCAACTAAAAATATTGCAAATAACAGCATCCGCTTGTACATCTTATTTGAAATAGAAATGAATTATTTTATGAAAAAATGCAAAATCAGTTATTGTGGTTTACCTGATTTGTAATTAACTTTATGTGGTATCAAAATAAACTCAAAGGTCCTTAAGGTATGTATGCCAAAAAAATAATTTAGTCTTTACAGTCAAATTTTGTTTACTGACTTGACAGATTCTGATAGCGTAAAACGTTCGAGCCAATAAAATTGTGATACTTGTCTAATTTAAGTCAGTATCATACTAACGGAATCTATTAATTAAATTAGTGGATAAAATTTGACTGTATAGACTAAATTATTTTTTTGACATACTTCAGGGACCTTTGAGTTTATTTTGATACCACATAGAGCTAATTATAAATCATGTAAACCACAATGACTAATTTTACATTTTTCTCATTATTTTATTCATGTTTTATTTTGTTACATTTAACCGAATGCATGCATAATGTCGGCTGTGTTATTTAAAAAATTTAAATGACGTGACAATATTTCACCATGTGGCAACATATACACTATTAATTATATAAAATATAATTAAATTATTTTTAATTACATTTTATATCATAAAATTGTTTCCCTCCATTTCTTGTGAAACTTCAAACTGGTCTTTTCAATTTTATATTTCACCAGGCGTGGTGCCAATCACGACTCTTTTCAATTACCAACCGCTTTTAATTGGAAATGGAGGTATGCATGCACTAAATCCACTGACCACGACTAAAGACATTTCTGCGTAATCTGCGGGGGAAAATTAAGACATCGTGGACGCACATCTTTGATCCCTTAAAACGTCCCCCGTCCAACACGTTAAACGTGCATGCTACGCACCCTATGCACCGCCGTGGCTGCAATGTCGCACTCTCCTTCTCCACCACGTTGTCCATTATATATAGTAGTGGGAAGGTAGAGAGCTTTAAGCCTTTAAAGCATAATTATTTCCAATAAACCACTTTATAGTAAAAAAAAATTTAAAAAAAAAAATTACAATTAAAAAAGGGTTAAATTAAAATATATTGGGTACGTATAGTAAAAATGTATAGCTAGCATTATAAAATTCTACATGCAACTCATGGTATCTTACGTTTAATTTGCTTATTACATGTGTGCTTTTTGATTAATTATGAATAAATTAAGTCAATGCCCTCGAACCTATTATAAAATGAAGAAGAAAAGGTCTAACTAAGACAAACCCATTCAAAAAAGAAAAAGACCAAAGCAGAAGAAAGAGTTTGTATTAGACCAAGCAATGGTACACTATTACAAACATCATGACCCATTTCGTTATCAAAAAAGTTTCTATTAAACTGATACATGTTTAAAATAAACGTAATTTTCACATGTTCTATAAAATATACATGAATAATCAATTGCGTCTTAAATACACGTCAATTTAATAGATTGATTAATAAAAAATTATCCTTTATATATATATGGTTTATTTGAAATAAGTACTAAAACAAGGGGACACAACTATTTCCCTAGAGCAATCCCAATAATTATGACAGCAATTTTTTCCTTTTTTATTTCATGAACTTTTTTTAGGTACAAGAGAAGCTTTCAAATATTCATTATAGAAAACCCACACCTAAGAATGGAGAGTTGCGGCCTGTGGACTCTATCTGTCAAAATAATCAAACATATTTCATATATTTTTTTTTTCTTTTTTTTTTTATTTGCTAGCTACTTCATTAACATACTTAATTTACAAAGCATTGACCTCCGCTTGCGTGGGCTTCCATGATTGGCTGGCTTGCCACATAATTAGGCCTTCACAACTCATTTTACTTGGTTAAATTAATTAATCAATTAAAATTAAAATAAGCAAACGGTCAAAGTTACGTGTTTAGACTCCCAAACGCACATCCGTTACGACCCGACCAAACTCCTACCAGAAAACGCCGCCGTTTATTTCATCCAAGAACTTCTAACGACGTCGTTGAAGGCGTGACAAGCGGGAACAGAGCAGTTAAACGTTGGACAAAGAGTAACGGTTTCTTGAATTTTTTATTTATTTTTTTTTTTTTTTCAGTTTCTCTTTAAGGAAACGAAAACGAAATTCGCGCGAACAAGTACAAATACAGGCCCCAAAGAAAGCGGACCTTTTCAACCGCTGTCTTTTGGAATCTCCGAACAAAAGAGCTTACAAAAAAACTGCTCCTTCTTGTTCTTGTTTTTGTTGGGTCTCAGATATGAAGAAAAAAACCTGACAAAAATCGCATCCTCGGAGTTTCAGATACAAATAACCAATCAGAAACGTAGATTTTTGTTTGGTTTTGTTTTGATTCCAGGTGTTTTCTTCACATGCTCTGGCGGTTACATAATTGGTCAGTTTCACGATCTATTGGCAAATACTATTCTTATTTTCTGTTTCTTCTTTTTTGATTTTTCTGGTTTATTCGGTTACCCATTGGCGATGGTTTGGCTTTTTATCAGATCGAATAGAATTCCGGTGAGTTGGGTTTGTTTTCTTTTGGATGCTCATTTCCGATTGGTGAAAGAAACAACTTTTACTCCAGGTATGGATAGATGCTGAAGTCCTGTTGGTTGATTGTTGAACTTTGTTTTGTCTTGTTCTGATTCATGAACAGCTTTGCCTTTTTGGTTTCTTTGTCCAAAATTTCCTGTCTTTCTTTCATATCTGATTTCTTTTTTTAATTTTTTGGTTTTTCTGTTTAGAACAATTATATGAAAACAACTGCATTTGAGTGATTTCTTGGATACCCGAATTGTGATTTTGCCGGAATGGAACAATTCCGGCATATTGGAGAGGTGCTGGGAAGTCTGAAGGCTCTGATTGTGTTGCAAGAAGACATTCAATTCAATCATTGCCAGTGTTTTTTGCTGCTTGACATTTTCTGTTTGGCATTCGACACGATTGCGGAGGAGATAAGGCAGAACCTGAAGCTGGAAGAGAAGAACAAGAAATGGAAAGCCCTTGAGCAGCCTTTGAGAGAGCTCTACAGGGTCTTCAAAGAAGGGGAGCTATACATCAAGCATTGCTTGGATGCAAAGGATTGGTGGGGAAAAGCAATCAGTCTCCATCAGAACAAGGATTGTGTTGAGTTTCACATCCACAACTTGTTCTGCTACTTCCCGGCCGTAATCGAGGCGATTGAGAATGCCGGAGAGATTGCAGGACTTGATGAGAGTGAGATGGAGAAGAGGAGAGTCGTGCTCACAAGGAAGTATGCTAAGGAGTGGAATGATCAGAAGCTTTTCCAATGGAGATTTGGGAAGCAGTATTTGGTGACTCAAGGAATTGTCAACCGTTTGGATAGTGCTTGGAAGGAAGATAGATGGAGGCTTATTGAAAAGCTCAAGGAGAAGAGAAGTTCAGTTTCTGCTGCATTGACAAAAAATGAGCACAGGCTTGGAGACTTGCTGCTGAAGAAACTAAATGGGCCTGAGCAATTTAACGGGAAACTCTTCCCAAGTTCAATTTTTGTTGGAGGAAAGGATTACAATGTGCGGCGGCGGCTAGGCAGCGGAAGCCAGTATAAGGAAATTCAATGGCTGGGAGAAAGCTTTGTTTTGAGGCACTTCTTTGGGGAGATTGAGCCTTTGAGTTCTGAGATTTCCACTCTCCTATCTCTTTCCCACCCCAACATAGTGCAATACCTTTGTGGCTTTTATGATGAGGAGAAGAAAGAGTGCTCACTTGTTATGGAGTTGATGAGCAAGGATCTTTGCTGCTACTTGAAGGAGAATTCTGGCTCAAGGAGAAAGATTCTGTTCTCTCTCTCTGTAGTTGTTGATATCATGCTTCAGATTGCAAGAGGTATGGAGTATCTCCACTCTCGGAAGATATTTCATGGAGATTTGAATCCTTGTAATGTTCTTCTCAAAGCAAGGAATTCCACTGAAGGTTATTTTCTTGCAAAAGTGTCTGGTTTTGGTTTGTTGTCAGTCAAGAGTAGTCTTACTTCTCGAAACACACCAAAACAAAACACAGAACAAAATGTTGCAAACCCATTTATTTGGTATGCTCCTGAAGTTCTGGCTGAGCAAGAACAGCCTGGAAGAGATTCTCCTTCCAAGTACACCGAGAAAGCAGATGTGTACAGCTTTGGGATGCTTTGCTTTGAGCTTTTGACAGGGAAAGTTCCTTTTGAAGACAGCCATCTTCAGGGAGAGAAGATGAGTAGAAACATAAGGGCAGGGGAAAGACCTCTCTTCCCAATCCCATCACCTAAACACATTGTGAATCTGACCAAGAAATGCTGGCAAACTGACCCAACTCAGCGCCCAAATTTCTCATCCATCTGCAGGATTCTACGCTACACTAAGAAATTCCTTGCCATGAACCCTGAAAATGGGCAGCCTGAGCTGCAATCACCTTCTCTAGACTTCTGTGACATAGAGACCTTGTTTGGGAAGAAATTTCCTGCAGAGGGGGATGGTGATATAGCCCCAGTATCCCAAATTCCGTTTGAATTGTTTGCTTATAAACTTGCAGAGAAGGATAAGAGTTGCATGAGCATTAAAGATAAGTGTTGGGTTCCAACAAGTGATGAAGCCTCAAATAGCAGAGATGATAACTTGTCTGAAGTGGATGACTTGATACCTGCTATCGATGCAGGTTTAGCTTGTTTCGATGAGATGCCAGTTTGTTCAGAGGCTCCATTGAAGAAAACTCTAGCCCCAAAGAAACTTCCAGAGCGAAAGATGAGAAAAACCCCAGGTATGATACTTCTAATCTCACCTCATTTTCTTATATATTATTGGAAGGGGAAATTTATATGTAGCCTCTAGGTTTTGCTCAAATTTTAAATAATTCCTTTTGTCACTTAATCGTTAAAGTTAACGATTTGCCATCTCTCACGTGTTTCATTTCACATATCAACATCTATGTTAATACCCTAATGCAATGCCGCATCAACAAGTGTCAAGTCATTCAAAGAAAAAAAAAACCTACAAAAACTAATCAATCTAAAACTTAGAGAAACACAACACCTGCGAACTCAAAAATGAGTACAAGTGCAATAAGGATGTGGGTTTGCTCTTTTAGGTTATCAAATTGTGTTTTTTTGTTTTTGTTTTTGTTTTTGTTTCTATGAATGACTTGACACTTTCGGACATGGTATTGCATGTGCTAACACGGAAGATGATGTGTCAAATGAGACATGCGTGGCATATGGCAAACTGTTAAATAAAGTGAAAAGAAATAGCTATTTTAAACTTTAGACAACCTAATGACCATATCTTTGAAATTAGAAAGGATAGAAATTTCCTCCAAACCAATCTAAAGAAAATATCATCCAACCCATATAAAATAGTAACAAGTGTTTATAAATATTTAAAATACACATTAAATTCGCAATCTCATTAATAGCAGTTTACTAATTTAGACTAAATTTAATGTACCTTTTAAATTTTTACAGACACTTGGCATTATTTTATATGGGTTGGAAGATATTTCTTCCAGATCGGTTTGGAGGAAATTTCTGTCCAATTACATAAACTAAATCTAAATTAGGTAAAAATCTATAGGCTAAATATGATTTTTTTTTTTTTTTTTCCTTATTGGAATCAATATCCATCCTCTACTGTAAAAAGAAATGCTACACACTCTCAAATGCACACTCCTGACTCCTTGATATAGTGCCCCATCGAAGTATGCAATTAAAAGTGTAAAAGTGAGTGTGTGTGTGTGTGTAATATTTCTCCTCCTACAATATCATTGAACTAGTTGAGTTGCTCTCACAGGAACACCAAACGCACAATCAGCAAGATCTGCATCAGCACAATCACCACTGAGAAAATGTGGCCACAATTTGAAGACAAACAGAGGAAGTAAGACACCATTGACTTTGAGTCCTGTGCACCCAAGTATAGGAAGGAAGACACCGTTGACAATGAGTCCCGCGCACCCAAGTTTAGGAAGGAGAACACCGTTGACTATGAGTCCTGTGCACCCAAGTATAGGAAGGAGGATACCGATGACTATGAGTCCTGTGCACCCAAGTATAGAAAGTAATGGCTCAGATTCTACCGTCTTCTAGGGACCTCACCTAAACTGAAACAGAGTTGTTAGCGTATGTTTTATAGAACTCTTGCCCCAGAAACGTGGGACTTTCACGATAATTTTGCTTATATATCACGTTTTGTTCTACTTCAGAAGCAGCATGTAGTGTTGGTTTAGAAGTTTATGGACAGCAAAACTTACACGCTTGACTCTGTATCCAAAGAAGTTTCTCTGTTATAGGACTATAGATTTCAAGTTTCTTATCTTGTTTCTCATTACACGATTACTATGTAATCTATATATTCGGTCTCCTTTTTTAAAGTTTTTGTATTCCTTAATTATGATCCGGTCTTTTGTCA
Organism: Corylus avellana; assembly: GCF_901000735.1. Classification (NCBI taxonomy): domain Eukaryota; kingdom Viridiplantae; phylum Streptophyta; class Magnoliopsida; order Fagales; family Betulaceae; genus Corylus; species Corylus avellana. Next base: position 23,980,492 of record NC_081543.1, on the reverse strand, counting down.
ATCTCTGTATAAAATATAAACAAATTCATCATTGAATCTATGAGACAGTGGTAGATTATAAACAAATTTATCATTAAATCTATGAGACAGTGGTAGATTTGCACAAAAGATGGACAAAAAATAAATGTATAACACATCTCGTTTAAATAACCTGGCTGCAATACAGGATCACTATGAAAGCCTGAAAATGGCCCAACAGCCTTTTACAAAATTAATCAATTACTAAAAAAAACAAAAAAAACAAAATGAAGAAGAAAGGCTTTGACATTCTCTTCTTTCAAAGAAACATGAATTATATTTTAAGTTTATACAAATTGCGATATACAATAAAGATGCGGAATCAGGTAATCCTGTCAGATCTATTAGACTAAATTATCATATACACTAAATTGAAGAAAATTTACAATAGCAACTTCTTACCTTACACATTAATTTCCTAAATACAACTCAATAAGGAATTTTCTTGTCAGTGTCAACAACCCTTCTGAGCTGTCTTTGAACAAACAAGTGGGCTACCAAATGCAAGTCCTTCACTGAAAAATCATCCAAGGACTAAGAAATCTGCATTTGTTCTGAGGAGCAACTGCAAAAATAGATCAGACTTATTCTGAATGCCAGAAACAGTTGGTTCCCAAAGTTCTACGTTTATCTTTGAATCCATTTGTCCTGAATTCATGTCAATTTCGGTCAATCATTTTCCATCTCAAAGCAGTATCACAGGCCTCTTCTATCAATGACTACATAATATTTGGTTTTACGCCTCTAATTTCTCATGCTGGTATCTCAATCTCCCGACGTTGAGATCAGGAACCAGTTGCCGCAACTTCTGGGCGGCATCTCTTAAAGAATTTTTTTTTTTTTTTTTTTGGGGGGGGATGAAATGCTGCTCTTCAAATGAACAGCTAGAGCTGAAGAATCCTCTTGATTGTTTTCCGCTACAAATTATGGTTTCGGCTTAAGGATAGTCCTCTATGGAAAACTTGGGGACTCACAAGCTTTAAAGAAGCCAGACTGCAAATTTTTGGTCGAACACTTACCTTTTCCTCAAACCAACTGCAACACTTTTATACACCCACTTGAATTGGCAGCAACAACCATGTCTGATTTCCCTCTCCAACAAACACTGGAAACGAACTGCATATTGTCATCATCAGACTCTTTTCCAGAGATAGGATCGATGGAACCAAACTTGTGGGAAGTAATTGGCATAGGCAGAGATCTATGGTAAACATAAACCTGAAAAGAATGAAACCACTTTATGTAATTAGAGAAGTTCATTCTCTCATGAAAAAATAAAATGTAGATATAATGAACCAAATAGATGCAGGAAGCTTTTTAGAATCTTCTTCAATTTTCAACAGGTGCTGAACTTCCTTCAATTTATGAGAAGAGAACAGAGAAGAAAAAAACCCTTCTTAAATTACTAATCAAAAAACCAGCGTGACTCTGGCAAGGAATGCATACCTCATTTGTTTCTGAACCACATGTAATATAACCATCAGCAGTGGATAAACCCACAAAATTCTGAGGAAGCAAGGGGTGCAAAGTTTAACCGACCAAGAAAATGAAGAAAAAATCAGATTCTTAATCAAACCAAGATAACTGCTAGATGTTAGAATCAAGAAAGAAAGGTAAATAGATTCTAGCATAAGAAAACCAACCTTCTCATTAGCATGCCCACTAAGGGTTAAGCTGCAAGCATTATTGGACAGACCGCTAGGACTGGTTTTGTTGAGATCCCAAAGCTTTAATGTGTTGTCAGTGGATGCAGAAACAAGTGTCTCGGAGTCCAAGAATTTCACATAGCTCACAGCTTTTTCATGGCCCGACAATACACACCAGGGGATTTTAGTAAACCGAAGATCATAGCAATAAGTTCTATAATCAGCAGACCCAAAGGCCAGCAAATGCGAGGAGTGAGCAGAGAACTGAACACAGCAGACATTCGCAATGTTCTTGATTGTATCTAAACTGTTTCTCTGCACAAGAAGTTCTATTGCATGAGCCTTTCAAAAAAACAAATTAGCAGTAGCCAGAAGCTAGAATGAACTAGTGCAAATGTCAGATTATCTTCACATGGGTTGAAGTATAATTGTCAACATCCTTTGTCCTACCCGTACATCTTTCCAACTAACCCAGCCACAGACAGTTCTTGCTTTCTTAATCATTCCTCCACAAAAGTATAAATCACAAGATTTCATTTGCTGTTCACTATTTTCTATGAGTAGCATAAAGATAAACTTTTTTGAAATAAAACAAATCTCTCTAGAAAACAAAAATGTTTGAGATATCAATTAGTTCACGCATATGATCAATAACTTCCGGTTCTCTTACCCAAAAAGAACAAAATAAACATAAAAAAAAAATGCCCCTTTTTTTCTTGTACTTCCACTAAAATCATTGTAATAATGAAAATCTGAAGTAACTGGTTTTGCGGAATATCAATTTCATGGGCGTACTACATTTATGTCAGAGAGTGCGAAAAACAGAAAGCATGCATACCTCACTAATGCTCCACAGTTTCACCAAGCAGTCATCACTTCCACTGGCCAATTTTGTGGGAGACACTTGAGAAAAGTCAACGGACCAAGCCCTCCTTTCGTGCTCTGTGAATTGAGAAAAACCTTGACCAGTACCTGCATCCCATAACTGAAATCCATCCAAGCAAATCATGTCATGACCAATCCAGAAAAATTAGTATATGTCAAAGCACCGCATACCCACAGGTTAAGACAAGTGTATTAGAGCACTAGCAACAGATGCCCTATATGCTATTCTCTTCATTATATTTATGGAAAATATTTTTTAAAAAAAAAACCACAAAAACCTACTCACATCAAATTTCCTACATTTAGCCAACCCTCAAGGGTTGCTACAGTGTTTCCCAATATGTAGGGAACCACCCTATACATTATTTTAAAATAAATCTCTTTCATCTTTTTGTCTTTAATTGGGGATTATGTTGGGATTTTGTGAAAAAAGTGAATGTAAGTAGAGAACTTGTATTTTGTAAAGAAATAATATTTTAATGGTATAAGGAAAGGTAAGGAAAGTAATTGTAAAATATATTTTTATAGAGAAGCAAAAAATAATTTTGCGCCCTAAACTTAGGGAAAATCAAAAGGAAGCTACTGCAGGTGCTCTTAGAGAAGCAAATAAGAACCTCCAGTGCTCAAAATTAACTTGTGATGCAATGGATCAATTAATCATAAAGTTTACATTATAGTATCAGAACAGAAACCAGAAACCAGAAACAAAAATACTAAGTCATTAATCATTATCATAGATCAAAGAATCCTTTGCAAACATGCATCTAGTTGTTAGCATAACCCAACCGCAAGATGTGTTTAAAGTAACTAAGAAATTTCCCATACTCATCTTGAACAAAGACATCTTAGCCTATAATTAGAAATACAGAGGAAACCAGAGCACAAGCATGAACTATTAACAGAAAAAGAATCTAATTTGGTTCAATTTACAGGGAGACCGGTATATCGCAATCACTAACAACGAAAACAACAAGGTGCTTTAAAAAAAGGATATGGATGATAGAATTCTTAACATAAGAACACCAGTTAAGATACTGATCCTATGTACTTATATTCTAATTTAGCCCTACAAAAGGGAAGGAGGGATCTTCAAAGATACATTGAGTAACCATTTAAAAACTCTGCAACCATGCAAATATAAAAGAAGAAGATGCTCCACATGGATTGGCTACTTAACATTCTGGCACAAATATTCTTTTTCAGTATATACTCTCTTATCTGCAAAATATACGCACCTTCACTACACCATCATAATCGGTTGAAGCCAGATAGTTCTTGATATAGTTATTCCAGCAAACACAACTGAGCTTTGATTTATTTGGCATCTCAATTGCTGGATAATGAATATCAACAGAGTCATTAAGGAGAGCATTAAATTCAAATATCTTTATTTTCTTCGACACACCAGCAGTAGCAAAGTACTCCTCATCCCGGTCAAAACTGAGAGAGCAAATTACATTTGCAGAATTATTGAAATCCCCATTTCTTAGTATCCCACGCACTTCAAACTTACTATAACGAGCATACTTGCATAAACCATCAAAGAAGGCTCCTAAGCGATCAGTGGGAATCTGTTTTTCTTCATCCTTTTGGGCCAAGCACCAATTCTCACGATTCCTCAATAAATCCTTATCTGGACGTGTTGTTCCATCACTTACAGTGAGCTGAATTTCAGATCTCAAGGAGAAGTAAGGTTTTTCAAGCTGATGGATATTCCTTGTCAAACACAACTCATTTGTATTAGATATAGGGGATGATTGAGAAAGCGCATCTGAACTTGATGGTTCTTTATGATAGAACACGGTCTCCTTTCTACTGAGGGAGTCATTGTGCAAGGAAGAATGCACCAGTGAGTTTTTCAAAGTGCGCCTCTTCTCAACCTCTTCAATATCTGCTTCTAAGCAGCTAATGTCTTCTGCTAACTTGGAAGCACGCTGGTGCTTTTCCTCTTTCAATGAAGCCAGGAAATGCGACAGTAGTTCTGAGTCGGCATCATCTTGATCAATGGATGATGATAATTCTTCAGCACACACCTCCGCCACTCCATTAATCACTTCAGATTGTATAATCTCCCTGTTAGACAAACAATTGTTAACTCAGAATATTATGCAAGAATATAGATCCAAGAGCAGGTCCAAAATTCCTTTGAATTTGCATCAGCTGTATTCTATTGGACACTGAGTTGTATAAGGCTATAAATTCCTACTGTCACCCAATATTTAATTGAATTTTCTTGATCAAATAAAAACCCAGTATACCGTTCATCGGTTTAGCCAAGGGAAAGACACCTTGGCATGTCACTACTTCAAATTCTCCATACCCAACACTAACTGAAATTACTTGACTTTAACAACAAAGAGTTGGTATTACCTGGTTGTTGGACGCAATGAAGGTTCAGGATGAATTAACCAAAGACAGAATCCAGCTTCCTTTGGGTTTTCTGATAAAAAACTTGGGGGAAGAATTCTATGACGCAGATCTGACATTGCAGCAGCATGAGCTCTTTCAGAATCAAAACGACCAAGTAACTGAAAGAATAAAAATTGGTTATTCAATGTCTTCAATAACAGTCAACAATTAGCAGTAAACAATAACAAACATAACTCATAGGTCCAACCGACCAGAAAATACACACTAAGATATTGCTTCCAGATACTAAACTTGGATAGTACTCTATAGCAAAGCCACCAGTTATTTCAGTGGTTGGCAAATGGTGTATAAAATCTCATAACCTTCAATTAATGTATGGACAGTTTTTTTTTTTTTTTTTTTTTTTTTTGTGAGAATGCTGATTTTGTGTTGCCATAGTATTTGGGGTTAAGATGGATGAGTGGCTATATAAGATAACTGCATTTGTAGTTTAGTAGCACAAAAGGAGGAGAAAATGTAAAAAAGCTGTTTAAGATGGCCGAATTACATGAAACAAGGATGAATGAGCCCACTAATGGGGAGCAATTCCAGTGGATGGTGCCAAAGGAGCAGTACAATGGCAAATAAATTATGGATCAGGAATAGGATTGATTTAGAAACCATATGCGAATGTAATTTAAACCTTTATGCTCTCAGTTCAAGAGGTGCAGTAAGCTGCTTCCCTAATTGTACAAGGATCTCTTACATAGCCCAAGTTCTTTGCAAAATTAGAGACTGTCAAACCATAAGTCCATATCATTAATTAGCTGAATATTCAAGAAAAAGTTTTTTGTTAACACAGCATTATGGATTCATTTGAGATGAAACACCAATAGAGAACCATTGATATATTAAGAACTGGGAAGGATCATAGTTACTTCTTATATCTGAAAGCCTTATAGATTGAACAATCTTTTCAAACTCAGCAGTATCTCAAAAAATTAGTTAAAAAATAGAGTATTCAGCATTTAACAATGCATATTCAGAATCATTTGCAAACACAAACCAAAGTACAGCCTAAGGAGCATTACATTTAGATCTATTCATTTATAGTTTTGAACACAGAATGACCGAGAAATAAATTTGGCTCTGAATAGACAGAACAAGCACACAGGCTCACATAGAAATGACACTAGCAGAAGTGAGCAATATCAAGCACCATGGCATAGATGGACAGATGTTTACACTTACGTAATTATCTCTTGTAGTCACTATGTTCAACACCAATAGTGACAAAAATGGAGAAGCAACAAATATAAAAGCCCACATGAAAATTTCAAGTGGTAAATAGAGAAGCGGCATCTCACCTCAAAAATAAGAATGCCGAGACAGTAGATATTTGATGAAGTTGTGCAGCCACTCTCAACAAGCTCCTCAGGACTTCTATACCACTTCTCTTCCAACCGATCACTTAGAGAAGTCAACTGCTGTTGAGCGATAGTAGATGCACAAGGGCTGCTGGGCTTGCTCTGACTCTCACATTCTGTACTTGCATTAGCTTCATTATAATCATCACAAGAATCCCTCGGATAAGTGATATTGATGTTGCTATCATATGCACTCTCAAGTTTGTGGCAAGATCTTGAAGGGAATTGGTGCCACCGCCTAATGAAGTGTACATTCTCGGGGAACTTTTGCTTCTTTGCATGTAAAGCAGCAGAGGGAAACATTACCTGCTCCAGAGGCCTTTTTCTTATAAGACAATTATCTGGGCGCAAAGTATTACGATCCACTACACTATTTAATGTTTCTCTCTCAACTGGCGACCCAATGTACTTAACTTGATTTGATGGCAACAACCTGAAACAAGAGGGCCGTAAGTCCTTCAAGGCAACTCCTTGAGAGTGGAAATTATCAACCACATCCACGATCTGTCTAAATATATACAAGCAGTTAACTTTACTTTCTTTATGGCTCCCAACTTTCAGCCATTGTCTGAAACCAACTCCATCATGATCCGAACCACCAGGAGGCCTAAGCCCAGCAATACCTTCAGGAGAAGGCATTGCAGTTTTGGAACCCAGTCCCTGTGATACATCAGAAGCCACTATAGTACTGCCACCAATCTTTAAATTATTCTGGTCCCTGGGCCCAACATGAAATACATCACTAGGAGGGCCTTTACATACGATCCCTTTTCCCTTCAAAGTCTTTTTGACAAAAAACTCAGAGAACCCTGATTTAGATATAATCTTTGTCCGGATACCTCCACAATTGTTGCCCAATGCCTCTTGATTTTCAGCAGTCATCAACTGTTCCGTCATATCCTTACTGTCATTGCTAAATGGTTTTTGAGCTAATAACTCTGGAAAATGTGTGCCCCCCATATCCTCCCAGAGACTTGACATTCCCTGACCATTGTCCCTGCATATCGTATCACCGCGTGAACTCCCACCTCCTGATCCACCTGCAAGCTGATAAAGATGCTGCCACTGATTCTGCCTAGCCTGCATTCTTTCTCTATTGCTTGATGTACCAACAATAGCTAAATTCGAGCCATTGTAATTGGTCACTCTCAACTCCTCAACCATGATACCAGCATCATCCACGGAGCAAAGACTAGCATGGGGTTGCTCCAATCCATTCCCATGGTTTATACTCCTATTTACATTCTTACCCTCTTGAACTGCAAACTCCTGGGTCGGGCTCTGGTTATAGTCACCCTCTCCAGGTATAAACATTTCCTGGGATTCCAACATGTTGCGGCCTTCAGGTTTCAGAGAATACTCGCTCTCTTTGCTTTGGAGGCGTGTGCCCTCCATCGCACCTAACGTGGTTGCTTCATCACCCACTCCCTCATCCATGCGGCCCAAACTGACCTCATTCAGTCAAATGTTGGGCTTGCACTGTAAATGGGACTTGTTTCGGTTAAAATTGGATAAAGTAAATTATCATATCTAGTCTTCCTCCTTCCAATGACTCCTCAGTGCAACTGCTAGTATCATCAAGCTAGAAAGTTAGTTAAGAAGAAAGAAGGCAATGCCATGGCAAACAAAACCAAGAGCTAAATCAACGCCATATGTTTATACTAACATATAAAAATATAAACAACAATTTTCTTCAAGGGAAATACAAAAAATCAACCAAACCATCAAATCACCAAAGCCAATAGCTAAATCTTTGGTCTGTAACAGGCACATACAAACATGCAAATATAGATATATACATAATTCTGATATTAGACAAAAGAGATTAAACAATACAACCCAAAAATTCCCAGTAATTAGTTGCTCAGAAAATGTAAGAAAATAAAGCAAATGAGCATTTAAGCTTCAGAATTAACCTCGTCTAATCTTAAATACAGCTACCTCACTCAATTAATTTTTTCTCCTACCTTCACAAACTAACAGAACATAACACCGCAACAGACTAAACCAACTTAAACCTCCATTTCATTTCATTTTCTCAGAAGCCAAACAGAGACAGCGCAAACAAACAAACAAACAAAAAAATGGTGTAAATGCATAAAACAACACCCCAATTAACGCAGAGCTTACCAACTCTTTGAACCGAAACGAAGCGCTCGACCGCCACGGGCACCGAGCTCTTCAATTCCTTAACAAATGGGTATGGGCAAAAATGGAAAATTCGACAAGAGCAAAGCCCTAGCTAGCTATGACCCCTGGCCCTGGAGATGAAACTGGATAATAAATATCTTTGCCTCCCAACCTCTCTCTCTCTCTCTCTCTCTATCTCTCTCTCCAAAAATTAAAGAATTTCTTTCAGTAATTTTTATTGTTTTTGTTTGGATAATTATTTTATGTTTTTTTGGGGTAACCAATTTTATGTGCCTTTTGGGTTTTGCCGTATGCTCTCTCTCTCTCTCTCTGTACCAGATCTACTGATCTACGACGCGGAATATCATTTACCAACAATGACCAGTAAATTTGGAGTGAATTTTTCTCGGGATATTTATTTACGCTTTTTTTTTTAATAACTATATTTATAATCTTGGAACTATTAGTGTGTCAAGCGGCGGTAAACTCAACAAATACGACCAAAATAAAAATATTTGCCGACGCTGTTCAATTTTCCTTTGTTAGAATTTTTTGTCATTTATTTATTTATTTATGGGGTTGAAATTAGATTATTACTAGTTCAAATAGAAACTGAGTTGTAAGTATTTTAAAAAAAAAAAAAAAATACTTAGTTAAAATAAGAAAATATAATTTTTTTTTTTTTAATTTACAAAGCAGAATGTGAATGCTCAACCTTAACTATTTTTTCTTATTCTTTTTGGTAAAAATAAAAAAATAAATATAAATTCTTCGAAAATATTTATACCCTTTAATTTTATTTTTTTTTCTTTTTTTTTTTTTGGCTTGACTATGAGTCTATGAGACAAGTCCTTTGTGGTTACCATTTGACCAGCAATCAGGAATCAATTCTAAGAATTTTAAAAATAATAAAAATGGTGAATAATAAATCTCAGCAATTAATTCATATGGCTACAAAAGTTCAAAAATAAAATTAAAAAAAATCAGTCATTATTGTCCTATGGAATTTAATTTTCAATTGTTTTATTTTTAATTTTTAATTCTGGTAAAACCCAAGGAAAAAGAAAAGAATCGGTGATTATCAATATTAAAAAAATAATAATAATAAAATAGGTTAGGGGTTAATAAATTTTTTATATTTGATTTATATTTTTTTATAATTTAATAAATTAATTATTAAATTGTAAAAAAAAATATAAATTAAATATAAGAAAAATATTAACTTTTAGCGTTTAAAAAAATAAAGAAGAAATGGCGACGGACGACCCACGTAGATTCAACAAAGGGAGGTGAACACGCAATAAAGCAGGCGATGATGGTCACGTCACGTGGCCTTCCAAGGGGCGAGAGGTTTAATACGGTGAGCGATTGGTTTCCGTCGAGCCACGTCACGACAAAGCGGTGGGCCCACAGAAGGAGCCAACTCGGGGCAGGGAGGTGGGGCCTGAAGGCATGTAGGACACGCGTTGAGCATCACGTGGCTGGCCGCAGTTTCATCATTGAAGTGGAAAGAAAAGGTTTGGTCAGGATCTGACCGATCTGACCAATCTGACGCCACTAAAGGTTGGGCTGTCGCTGCGTACATTCTGATGTCTCTCATAGGAGATATAAAAATAGAATAAAATAATACACAAACATTTTTATAGTTCAGCTTATGGGACGGGACTTATTACTTCAATGCTTGTCTAATCTTACTTTTCTCGCTTTGGATTTGGCAGAAAAAAAATATATTATAATTTATGTGTCCTTTTTTTTAATAGTTTATATTTATATTATAAAATATTAAAAAAAAAAAAAGTATTTTTATTTTTTATCTCAGACTCTCGTGGGTCGGTCAGATAAAAAAATTTAGATTTTATTTTTTATTTTTATTAAAAAAGTATTTCGATATAACTTAAAAAGTAAAAAAAGTCTGAAGTAACATATTAATTTTTGTTTTTTTTATGCTATAAAACAAAAAAACTTTACGTAAATGCCTTTATCAAAAGAAGCCATAAAAACTACAGTTTGGCAACCATTTTCTCTTGTTTCTATCGAAAAGTTAAATACATTTTTTCATAGGATCCGTTTGGTAACGGGTTTGGAATTTTAGTGGTTTGATATTATAATAAAAATTTATTGATGTAAAAAAAAAAAAAATGTAAAAATATTCGGTATGAAAAAATGAAAAATTTTTGTTTTGTAGTAATTTTTTATTTGAATAGTAATAAAAAGTTATTGATATGATATCAAAAATAAGAAAATATTGAAAAAATGAGATAAATAGTATTGAAACGAAATCATTTACTAAACGCAACCATATTACTAATCAACTATTTTTACTTTTCACAAAAATTAAAAACTTATTTCATCTTTATATCACATTAATCAATTCATTTTTCTTATTTTCTCTAAAAACGTTTCATCAATCACACCACATAACAACTTTTAATTTTCACTTGCTAAATAATTTGATTTGACTTTTGATGCTAAATTGATTTTTTTTTTCTTTTTTTTGACATGATGACAATCAAGACCCCTTTTAGAGTAGGCATGGATATCAACAATCAATCTTTTAGGGTCTGCCTTGTCCAAGTTCCACTTTTTTAATTTCTCAATATTTTTACTTTTTATATCACATCAATTATTTTTTATTATTATTCTAAAAAAAAAATTATTTTTTCATAAAAAAATTCAAAACTTTTATTTACTTTATATCATATCAATCACTTGGAAACGAATCATTCTTTTAGTACATTTTTATTTGTATTGGACACGATATTTAGTGTTTGGGAGCTCTAATTTCAAAGAATCTTATGAGGGCAGTGGAATGGGTAGCCTTTGAGGTGGCGTATTTCGTTGTCCGGTAGGCCATTTGGGAGAAATTAGAGATCTTGGATATGATGTTTGCCTAGACTGTAGTCATGCAATTGTTCATGAGAAGTTGCTTTATTTCTCCTGTTTGATTTTAATAAAAGTGACGTTGATACGGCGAAAGAGTTTTCTCTCTAGGTTTTCAAAACCCTAGTAGAGGAGGATCAGTTATCTACGTCCGGTGTGATTGTAGAGGCAGAGTGTTTTGGCTATTCGAAAAAGAACGTGATTATGACATGGCTGAGGACCAAACGAAGCTGTGGGAGAGTTACTCCCTCACGGAGGAGGAAGAAGAAATACTAGAGATCCAAAACCAAGAAACAAAAGGAGTTCATACTTGTGGGAAACTCTATGTTGTAGGGAAGCTGATCGCTGATAGGATTGTTAGCAAGGAAACACTCAAAACAGACCTAGTGCGATGGTGGAAACCTTCTGGCACACCTTCTTTCAAGGTTTTGGGTGAAAACCTATTCTTGGTAGAGTTCGGAGATAAATGTGATAAGGATCGTGTCTTAGAAAGGAGACCTTGGGTCTTTGAGAGTAGTCTGTTTGCAGTTGAAGAGTACAATGGTGCTACACCAACGACATAAATCAATTTTGAAAGGGCCTCTTTCTGGGTCAGAATTCTGAAATTGCCATTGTCTTGCATGGGAAAGGAGGTGGAAAGAAAGATTGGATGTTCCTTGGGCATGGTGGAGGAACTCAATATGGACCAAGATGGAATCGGATGGGGGGAAATACCTACAGGTTAAGATCAAGATAGACCTTTCAAAACCTCTCTCAAGGAGACGGTTCTTAAAATTTCAAGGGACAACAAGATGGGTGGATTTCCAATATGAAAGACTCCCAAAGTATTGTTTTCAGTGCGGAATAATCTATCATGAACCTGGAGGATGCCAGAAGAGAAATCCTCTCCGGAAGCAGGAGGATCCTAACCAATATGGGCCATGGCTAAGAGCATCATCGCCAACACGAAGGAAGGAACGCGGAAATGGGAGGATGAACCACAGGGCTGAATACTACGAAACTGAACATCCTGATACGAAGGGGGAGCACTCTAGACCACCCTTATCCAGACGGATGCATGCAAGAGCTAGTCCAACAGAGGTCCAATCATACTCCGACGGGGCACAAGGTTGAGATGATGTATTTTAGGAAACTCCATTCCAGAAAGGCAACAACGGAAATTCTAGAGCGTATCAGGGCGAACAGTCAAGGCAATCTTTGAAAAAAACTGTGGAGAAAACGGCTATTTCAATTTATGAAAAATTGATTAATGAGGAGGATTCTAGGGCGCATGTTCAAAAATATTTTAAGGCAAAGGATCAAGGAATTGATGGTGGAGTATTTGGAAACCATGTAAACCCTCGACAAAGGAATTTAAGTAGGGGGAACAATAAAAGTTTGGGCTTTATGGGCCAACCCAAATGCGAAAACACAAAGGCTGAGGCCACTAATTCCCATAGACGAGATAGTGAGGAAAAGCAATTGGGAATAGCAAAGTTAAACTGGAAAAGGCGAGCACAGGCTGGACAGTGTTCACTAGAGGTGGCTATTATACTAGATGAAAGAAAAAACAAAAGAGAAAGACGAAGTGCTGGAGGGAGATAGGCGACCCAGTTATAAAAGGACATTCTCAATGTCCTCAAGGTGCTGTTACAAATTGTACCAATGACCACAATGAATTTATTAAGTTGGAACTGCTGAGGGCTTGGGAACCTTCGGACAATTCGTGACCTTTGCCGGGTGGTGAAGGAAAAGAAATCCACTATGGTTTTCCTTATGGAAACCAAGTTACGGAGGAAAAAAAAATGGAGACTTTGAGGTGCAAGTTAGGATTCCAAAATATGTTTGTAGTGGACTGTGTGGGACATAGTGGAGGCTTGGCACTGTTATGGGGAGATGACATACAAGCTGAAATACAAAATTTCAGTCAGAGACACATAAATGCAGTGATAACCGGTTTCTATGGTCATCCGATACCTTCAAAAAGGAAAGAGGCATGGGATCTACTAAAATATCTTGCCCATCTAGCCCGGGACCGTGGATGTGTATCAGTGATTTTAATGAAATTTTGGATATGTCCGAAAAGTGGAGAGGGTGTTTAGGAGCACGCAGTTTAATGGAATCCTTTCAAAGGACCCTTGAACACTGCGGCTTAATGGACATGGGATTTAAAGGTCCAAAGTACACCTGGAGTAACTGCAGGGAAGGAGAGGAGTATACAAAATAAAGGTTGGACTAGGGAGTATCAAATAAGGAATGGAATACCATGTTTCCCAAAGCTGAGATATTGGTGGAATTGGTGACCAGTTCGGACCATGCTCTTCTTCGGATGAATCTGCACGAGACTGGGGCAAGAGTATATGGGCATTGTGGTTTCCGGTATGAAGCACAACGAGAACTTGATAAGAAATGCTGTGAGGTCATTACGAATGCCTGGCACCATCCCACACAGGACGTTAATGAATGGGAGTAACTCCAAGGGAAGCTTTAGAAATGCAAACGTGATCTTATGCAATTGCGATATAAGGTGAAAGGGGAAAACAAAAATGATATCCTTCTATTGGAGAGACGCTTGGTGAGTTTACATGGGGCAGAAGGAATGCCAGCAGTGGTGGAGATTGCACGTCTGAAACAGGAACTACAACTTTTGTTGGATCAGGAGGACTTAAAGTGGAAACAAAGGGTGAAAACAGATTGGCTCAAACATGGAGATCGCAATACAAAGTTCCACCATGCGTGTGCAAACCAACGAAGAAAATCCAACCAAATCCTGGCCATAAAAAATGCAGACAGCAATCTGTGGGAGACCCAAGAAAACGTGGGAAAGATATTTGTTGACTATTTTATGGGCCTTTTCACTGCAAGCCGAGAAGGAGAAGTCGACCCATGTTTAGCTTTTATTGAGAAGAGAGTCATGGATGAAATGAATGAGCAACTCTTGAAGGATTTTACAATGGAGGTGGTTTGTCATGCCCTTCACCAAATGGCACCTTTTAAAGCTTCGGGCCCTAACGGATTGGTAGCCGTTTTTTTTCTTCAGAAAAATTGGGTTACTGTGGGAGAGGAGGTATGTAAAAATGTTTTGAGCATTCTAAATTCTGGTGTTATGTCGTATGGATTAAATTCGACAAATATAGCCCTTATTCCTAAGAAAAAGAGCCTATAAAATGTCACTGATTTTAGACCGATTAGTCTTTGCAATGTTCTTTATAAAATTGACTAAAGGTAATCATGCCACATATCATATCATCAACCCAAAGTGCTTTTATCCCTGGACGTCTTATTATTGATAATGTCTTGGCTGCTTATGAAACTCTCCATACAATGCACTCTCGTATGTGGGGAAAAAATGAGTTTATGGCTATTAAATTGGATATGAGAAAGGCGTATGACAGGGTGGAATGGAGATTGTTAGAAACAGTCATGCTACGGATGGGTTTTAATTCGAGATGGATCCACCTTATCATGATGTGTGTGTCTACGGCTCAATATGCGGTCCTAGTGAATGGTTCCCCGAAAGGGAAGATTTATACATCACGTGGATTAAGACAGAGTGACCCGTTATCTCCTTATCTTTTTCTCCTTTGTGCAGAAGTTCTAAGTTCCATGATATCACAAGCTAATCTTAAAGGTGTTTTGACTAGGGTGCCTACATCCAAAAAGGGCCCTTAGATAAATCACCTCTTTTTTGCAAATGATAGTTTATTATTTTGCATAACTAATCTGGATCAATAGAACCATATGACAAAGATACTACGAAAATATGAGGAAGGATCGGGCCATAAATTAAATAATGAAAAGACTGCGATCTTTTTTAGCCGGAATACTTCGGTGGAGGAGAAGGAAAAAATATTGGAGGTGTCGGGGATCCCGGCCACACAAAGGTATGATAAATACTTGGATTTACCATCTCTTGTTGGAAAATCCTGAATTGCCGCTTTTAGGAGCATTATTGATCGAGTATGGCAAAAACTTCAAGATTAGAAGTTAAAGTTTCTCTCACAAGCTGGAAATGAAGTTTTATTAAAAGCGGTTGTTCAAGCTATCACGACTTATAGCATGAGTGTCTTCCAATTACCGAAGTCCCTTTGTTCGGAGATCAATCTTCTTATGCAAAGGTTTTGGTGGGGCCATCAAGCAAAGGAGAACCAAATACATTGGATGAGTTGGAAGAAAATGGGGCTTTCTAAAGCATGTGGAGAGATGGGTTTCCAGGATTTTACTGATTTCAATAGGGCATTATTGGCAAAACAATGTAGGAGGATATGGAAGACGCCAAATAGCCTTGTGGCGCAGATCATGTGCTGAAAATATTACCTGGATGGTTCAATTTTACAAGCAAAATTAGGTAATAAGCCTTCTTTTGGGTGGAGAAGTATATTTAGGGCATGTGATCTTCTAAAGGAAGGTCCTATATGGAGGATAGGGAACGGTAAGACTATATGAATTTGGGGCGAAAAATGGATAACCCAAGCTTTTCAACCTTTAAGATGCAGTCTCCTCCTTCAATCTTAGATCCAACGGACACAGTGAATAAGCTTATTGCTGGGGATACTGGTTGTTGGAATATGCGACTCTTGGAGCAGATTTTTACACATGAGGAAGCCCAAGTCATATCCACACTACCACTCAGTAGCACTGACCAACCTGATCAGTTGATCTGGACAGGAACGGAATGTGGGCTTTTCATAGTGAAGAGTGCATATTATAGACAACAAGAGATGGCGGCTCATTCCAAAGCAGGAGGTTCGATGAGAAGGGGTGATAGTGAAGTACATAGTAAATTATAGAAGTTGAGAATCCTTAACATGGAAAAAAAATTTTCTTTGGAGGGCTTGTTTCGATAATTTGCCTACCAAAGATAATCTGTTTCGACGAAAAATTATCAAGGATCCTACATGCCCGATATGAGGTTTGACAGCGGAGACTTTGTTCCATATTTTATGGGAATGCCCCTCTGCAAGGGACGTGTGGAGCATGGGGGCAGTGGTGTTCCAAAAAAGTAGCTATGAAGGACCAAGTTTCATGCAAGTGGTGGAGGGAATGTGTTACAAGCATAGAGTCTAAGAAGGATAATGGTCTATTATAGTATGTTTTCTATTTTTAATAAGGAAGGTTGTGCTCCATTCAAGTAGCTAGATTAATTACTTTACAATTCCAATAAGGAGTAATATTCTCCATTGTTGTTTTAGGGAGGTTTTCCTAGTTTTGGTAGTAGAGGGAAATATCTCCTAGTAGGGAAAGTATTTGTAGTCAGTGTCCTATGAGGATTGTCTTTGTAATCTCATTTAAACCCCACGTTGGGTGAATGAAAGGTAGACAAGTTTATTCCTCAAACCTAGTGTTTGAAAGAGGCTAAGGATCCTCTCAAAAATCCTTGCTATCTCTCAATTAGTAACCATAGGCAAGAAGAAGGCGCAAGATCCGGCTTCGTTTTCGGTCGAAGCACGAGTAACACGATCTATTACGAATAATCGTAACAATTTGGTATCAGAGCCAGGTTGTTCAATGGCTGATCCACGGGTAGATCGTCTTGAACAGCAGGTTTCAAACTTGGGAAGTTTTCTTGAGCGATTAATGAAAAAGTTAGATGAGAACACCAATAAGGTTGATAGTCTCGTGTCCAAGGGGAGCAACGGATCTGGAGAAAATTCATCCTCCAAAAGCAGGGACAAACATACCCACGGTTCTTCTAATTCAGCCTTCCCCAAACTAGCTAAATTAGATTTTCCTAGGTATAACGGCATAGAGGACCCAACAAGTTGGATTCACAGAGTGGAACAGTTCTTTGCATTCCAGCAAACGGAGGAGGCGGAGAAACTTCCATTGGCAATGTACCATCTGGAGGGAGAGGTGCAGATGTGGTACCAACTATTCCGAGAAAGCGAAGAGCTGGTGACTTGGGAAAAACTCAAAACTAATCTTCACACACGTTACGGACCGACGCCATTCGAAGATCCCTTTGGGGAATTAACTAAACTACGCCAAATTGGGCCAGTCAAAGACTATCAACTGCAGTTTGAACAGCTCCTCAGTCGGGTGGGTAAGCTTTCTCCCCAACATCAATTAAGTTGTTTTGTTAGTGGCTTAAAGGACACAATCAGAACAGAGGTTCAAGCTGCAAGGCCTGCCTCAGTCACCGAAGCAATTGGATTTGCCAAATTGTTTGAAGGCAGGAATTGGAACAGCTGCAAGCATGTTACTGCAGAGTCGCGGCACCCACACACTGCAGACCCAGTTCCACCCTTACCATCAACTGCTCTGTCCAGATCCAAGAACCCGGCCGTTCGACGTTTGACTCCTATGGAGATGCAAGATTGGTGAACCCGCGGATTGTGTTTCAATTGTGACGAGAAATTCGTTCCCGGCCATCGCTGTAAAAAACTATTTCTGATTGAAGGGGTATACTCTGAAGAAGATGATTGGGGGAATGAGGAGATTTTCGAGCAGAAGGGGGCCCTTGACGACGAACCCATAATTTCGTTGCACGCTATCACAGGATCACCCACACCAGGTACGATGAGAGTGAAAGGCAGGTTGGGTAATAATGGAATCACTTCTCTGATGGATTCTGGGAGTACCCACAATTTTCTTAGCACAAGATGGGTGGAAAAGGTTGGGTTGAAACCCAATCACACTGGAAGGTTGCAGGTCATCGTTGCTAATGGGGAAAGACTAGAATGTTGTGGTCTCTGCAAAGGATTGTTGTTGTGGATGCAAGGAGAGACCTTTGTAGTTGATTTCTTCTTATTAGCATTGGAGGGCAATGACGCTGTGCTTGGCACCCAGTGGTTCCAGACCTTGGGACCTATTTGCTGGGACTTTGGAAAATTATGGATGAAGTTTTGGTGAAAAGGGAAAGAAGTGGAATTGAGGGGATTAACAGCACCTGTGCATCGTGTTGTGGAGGAGTCTGGGGTATGCAGGGAACTAAAGAAAGGAAGCAAGGGCTGGCTTTGTCAATTATTACCACTAACAACCGGGGAAGGCACTAGCAAACCTATGGGCGTGATAGTATTAGGAGCACAAGAGGAGGGGCCCAGTTCGGACCATAATGGGCTTGGCTTAATGCTGCAAAATTTTGAAGAAATATTTAAGGAACCACATGGCCTTCTTCCAAATCGGCAGCGAAATCACATAATTGTTTTACAAGCTGAGAGTAGCCCAGTTAATGTGCGGCCTTATCGTTATCCACATTACCAAAAAAATGAGATTGAAAGAATTGTCACAAGCCTCTTACAATCTGGAGTAATAAGGCCCAGTACAAGCCCATATTCATCACCGGTAGTACTAGTGAAGAAACAAGACAGCTCATGGAGACTATGTGTGGACTATCGAGCTCTCAATCATGTGACTGTAAAGGATAAATTTCCAATACCAGTTATTGATGAGCTCTTGGATGAGTTAAGTGGAGCCAGATTTTTCTCCAAGCTAGATCTACGTTCGGGTTACCATCAAATTCGCATGGCCGAGGAAGACATTGAAAAGACAGCATTCCGCACTCATCAAGGGCATTATAAATTTCTGGTAATGCCGTTTGGATTGACCAACGCACCATCCACCTTTCAATCCCTCATGAATGAAATTTTCAAGGAGTTTTTACGAAGGTATGTACTCGTATTTTTTGATGATATTTTAATTTATAGTAAATCATGGCCTGAACATATCAAACACCTCGAGGAGGTCTTACAAATCCTGCGAGCAAACCAACTGTTTGTAAAAAGGGAAAAATGTCAATTTGGGCAAGAGCAGGTGAATTATCTAGGCCATATAATTTCCCACAAGGGAGTTTCAATGGATCCCGAAAAAATCATGGCTATGGTCCAGTGGCCCAGGCCTCAATCTGCTAAGGCACTGCGCGGTTTTCTGGGGCTCACAGGTTATTACCGTAAATTCATCAAGGGTTATGGTGTTGTGGCGAGCCCCCTTACCCAGTTACTCAAAAAAGACGCATTTGTATGGAATGAGTCCGCAGAAGGAGCTTTTATTCAGCTAAAGGAAGCCATGACAACAGGTCCTGTATTAGCACTGCCGGACTTCAACAAGACCTTCATAGTGGAATGTGATGCTTCAGGATCGGGAGTTGGTGCTGTTCTTATGCAAGAGTCAAGACCCATTGCGTTTTTTAGTCAAGCCCTAAGAGGAAGAAATTTAGCTCGCTCTACATATGAAAAGGAAATGATCGCTTTGATTTCTGCCGTCCAAAAATGGAGGCCATATTTACTGGGAAATAAATTCATCGTTCGCACGGACCAACGAAGTTTGCGTTACTTGCTTGATCAAACTATCACTACTGAAGCCCAACAAAAATGGTTGGTGAAATTATTGGAATATGATTTCATAATTGAGTATAAAAAGGGTGCTGAAAATTCCGCTGCAGATGGGTTGTCTCGGAAAGGAGAACTTGGACACTTGGGTGCACTTTCAAAGCCACTTCCCCAGTGGGTTGAACCCATCAAAGAGGAAGTAGCAAGAGAACCAGATTTGCAAACGCTGGTAAGACGTATTGAAGATGGAGAAGCAATCGGTCCTTGGAGTTACAAATCAAGCCTAATCTTTTACAAGGATCGCATATACTTGAAATCAGATTCGCCACTAACAAAGGACATAATTCAGGAATTCCATAGTGGTTCTCATGAAGGCTTCAACAAAATGTGGCATCGGCTCAAAGCCGTGTTTTATTGGCAAGGGGCGAGTTCTCAAATCAAGGCCTATCTGCGAGAGTGTGACATTTGCCAACGCAACAAGAGTGAATTAATGAAACCTGCAGGTTTACTACAACCATTGCCGATACCTACTACCATATGAGCTGATATTTCTATGGATTTTGTGGATGGGTTGCCTCTCTCACAAGGTAAAACCGTGATTTTTGTAGTGGTCGATAGACTCTCTAAATATGCGCATTTCATTCCCCTTAAACATCCTTATTCGGCAACTAGTGTAGCCCAAGTTTTTTTTGACAATATCTTCAAGCTCCATGGTCTACCGGCGTCTATTGTTTGTGATCGAGATCCCGCTTTCACAAGCAAATTTTGGCAAGAATTATTTCAGTTGCAAGGTACTCGGTTTAACTATAGTTCAGCTTATCATCCTCAGACTGATGGGCAAACGGAGGTAGTAAATCGAACATTAGAGATGTATCTTCGTTGTTTCACTAGCGATAAACCTAAGGATTGGGTCAAATGGTTGTCTTGGGCAGAATACACGTATAATACCAGCTATCATGCTAGCATTGGAAAAACTCCTTTTGAAGTAGTGTACGGCAGACTTCCTCCTACATTGCTATCTTATATACCTGGTACAGCAAGGGTAGAAGCAGTGGAACACGGTTTGTTAGAGAGAGATCAGTTGATCAAAGACGTACAATTTAAGTTGCAACTAGCTCAAAATAGAATGAAACAAATTTATGATCGTGGGCATCAAGAGCGTAATTTTCAACCAGGAGATTATGTTTATGTTCGTCTCCAACCATATAGACAACATTCATTGGAGAAACGATCAAATTTGAAGTTAGCAGCCAAATACTATGGCCCATACCGAGTGTTGGAACGTATTGGAGGAGTGGCTTATCGCTTGGATCTACCAGTTGGGTCGAAAATACACCCTATCTTTCACGTGTCTTTACTAAAACAGAAGGTGGGGGCCAATGTTTCTGATAGTACAGTTATGCCCGAGTATAATGATCAGAATCCATAGTGTCAGCCTCAAGCTGTTTTGGATTATCGTGGCAACATTCACAACTGAGAAGTTCTTATCCATTGGCAAGGATTTAGTCCAGCTGACCCGACCTGGGAAAGCTTCTCTCGGATGAAGGATCGCTTTCCAGATTTTGTCCTTGAGGACAAGGACGCTTTCAACGGAGGAGGAATGTTACAAGCATAGAGTCTAATAAGGATAATGGTCTATTATAGTATGTTTTCTATTTTTAATAAGGAAGGTTGTGCTCCATTCAAGTAGCTAGATTAATTACTTTACAATTCCAATAAGGAGTAATATTCTCCGTTGTTGTTTTAGGGAGATTTTCCTAGTTTTGCTAGTAGAGGGAAATATCTCCTAGTAGGGAAAGTATTTATAGTCAGTGTCCTATGAGGATTGTCTTTGTAATCTTATTTAAACCCCACGTTGGGTGAATGAAAGGTAGACAAGTTTATTCCTCAAACCTAGTGTTTGAAAGAGGCTAAGGATCCTCTCAAAAATCCTTGCTATCTCTCAATTTGTAACCATAGGCAAGAAGAAGGCGCAAGATCCGGCTTCGTTTCCGGTCGAAGCACGAGTAACACGATCTGTTACGAATAATCGTAACAGAATGTTTCAAAGGGGTGGTGTTAAGGAGTTACGCATGTTTGTGGGAGTTGCACGTAGATTGTGGTTGAGGCGGAATGAGGTTATCAACGATGGGCCTTTTACTCATCCAAATAAGGTGCTCCAAGGGGCGAGGCAGGCAATGGAAGATTTTCAACAAGCCCATGAACCGGAAGAGGGGACAGTTGGTCCAAGAACGAAAATTGACCTGTCCAGTCGGTCAGCCCCTTCTCTAGGTTGGTTCAAAGTAAACTGGGACACCTCCATAAATAATAAAAATGGACGGATGGGTTTCGATATAGTTGTTCGAGATCACTGGGGGGTGATGAAAGCATCTCAGTGTATCACTAGAGCGGGATGTAGTGTTCCAGTAGCTGCAGAGGCCATGGCGGCTTTAGGTGCAATCAACTTCTGTCGACAACTGGAGATTTAGGCTCTATACGTTGAAGGAGACGCCAAAATGGTTGTGGAAGCAGTGCTGGCGTCGAAGCCCATTTGGAGCAAAGTGGGACATTTGGTGGAGGATATTTGGATTGCACTACAAGGTTTCCCTCAATGGCAAATGGGGCATGGAGGACGTGAGAAGAATAAGGCAGCCCATAGGCTAGCCAAACTAGCCTCCAGTCAAGAAATAACGAATAAGTGGATAGGAATACCTCCCGATTGTATTGTTGATATTATTAGGGTGGAGCAATTTGCTCTCACCCTATGATGAATCAATGAAATATTATGATTTTTTCTCAAAAAAAAAAAATAAACAGTATATTCTGGATAACCCTTTGCTGCTTGGCTTTGCTTGGTCAGCAGACCACATAATTTATTTAGCCAATTTTTAGTTTCTATTTTTTTTATTTGACACTATTTCAACCATGCTTAGTTACCCTTTTTCTTTGGTCAGTGGACCAAGAAACTATTTGACTGAATAATTTATTTAGCCAATTTTTAATTTTTATTATTTTTATTTGACACTATTTCATCTATGCAGTCTGTGCTTAGTAAACCTTTTTCTTGGTCAATGGACCAAAAAATTATTTATTTAGCCAATTTTTAATTTTTTATTATTTTACGTAATACTGTATCAACTGAAAAGTTTGTTATGATCCCAACCTTCCATCTATCTTGCTTGTTTGTTTTAGTTAATGAATCTTAATCTTACATTCTTACCCATTAATACCTATAAAAAAAAAAACACTTGATTTGAATGTTACATTAGTTAGAACATATATTTAAAATTTTGTTTGAAAAATAAAGTTTTTAAATTAAAAAGCGTTTTTTGTTTTTTTTGCAAAATCTTCATTTTTAAGTTATTGCCAAAAGTGCGTTTTGACAATTTTTAGGTTTTTTAAACCCTTAAAAACGCTTTCAATTTTTATTACCAAACAGATTTTTTTTTTTCTTCAAAAGGATTTTTGAGTGTTAAACACACTTTTAGGTCCCTCAAACGTACACCCAAACAAACCCTAAGTATGTCGACTATAAATCCAAAATGCTAAAAAGCAAACTCAACCCGACACACCTTAGAAACCATGCATCCAACAAATTCACGGAAATAGACCATCTCCATTTCAAGTTAAATGGAGAGAATCCATCTCCCAAATTCACCACATATCCCAAAAAAAAAAAAAAAAAAATGCCAAGGAGTTTACATCTTCAAACATAGGTATTTATGGCAAAACAGATAAATTCAATGAAACTATGCAAGCAACTCATAGCAAAACTATCAAAAAAGTTTTAATACCAGGGATCTAAATCTTGAGAAATTAATACTACGAGCACACCCAAATTGAAAATCTCAAACCTAGATGATAGCTATGATAGTATCAGTTATTCATATTCATCCTCATCCTGAAACTAACACCTCATGAGCATCACTTGCACTGGCTACAAGTCTGCAGGCCACTGACAATGCACAAGTATAAACACCACAAAAACTAACACAAATATTTCATCTTCATGATGCCTGAGTCCGGCTGGTTCAAACTACAAGCAGGTTGATTCATATTGAAACAGTGAGATGATAAAAGACAACAACCAAATTAACCAATGCAAAGAAGTTTTCTAACAGATTGTTTAACAGTCTATATAACCTTCTGCAATGGGTTGAACCGTCCTTAAATGTGATAAGTGATCTTAATGTTGGTAAGTATATATCAAGAAACAACATGGGATTTCCCTTGTATCTTTGCACTAGCCAAATCTGCAGGTATCGGGGAAGTTGCGTCGTCATCTTATATACAGTAGTCCAGGAACAAAAGAAATCAGAATGGGGAGCTATTAACAATCAAGAAGATCTAGGACACTATTTAACTAAGAGCTACTGGCATCAGCATTTACTTCTTATAACCAGAACTTGCACGTTCAAATGAAGAAGGTAAAAAGAAAGGATCTTTTTTCTTCTCGTATATCTCAAACAATTGCTTAGAGTGACCAACAGCTAGTCTTTTGCACTCAGAAAGACCTTTCTGGTCATACTTCTCCAACTCTCTAACGGATTTCCTCAGTTTCCCTTGTGGATCACCGTCTATAAGAAACTCCACCAAAGTAGTTTCCCTGGAGCCAAATGTATGTAAAACTTTATTACAAACTAAATGACAGCAGTTGATTAATCATCATATATATATATATATATATAAAAGCTGAATCATTCTTTAGAGGTAGTCTAGAATTACGACATATGGCGTGAATTCATTTTTTTTAAAGACTAAACCAGTTTTTTAAAGCATAATTTTTTAACCGATTTTTTAAGAAAAAATCGATTCATTAATTAGCATCATTAATTGAGTTAATTATATTTTAAGAGTTTTCTATATATAAAGTAGTCAATAAATTAAGTATTATTAATGTCCGAATCAAATAAGGAAACAAATAATATGAATATGTTTAGTCAATATAATAATATAATATGTATATTAAAAAGACGTCATATATATATAACCGGTTTTTTAAGAAAAAACTGGTCATTAATTGCGTTAATTATATTTCAATATAATCCAAATGTCATTAATTAGCGTCATTAATTGCGTTAACTATATTATAATCCATGTATTCTTCTTGCTAATTTTTTTTTTATACTATTCATTTTAAATCATATAAACTTATAGGAACAAAGATTTTTTTTATTTTTATTTAAAGAGGTGAGATATATTTTTATACGTCTTTTTACCTTATAATGAAAAATAATGTGTTTAAATTTTAAAATTAAATTATAAGTAGAATCCCACACATAGTGCGAGTTATAAGCTAGTTAACTTAATGTTGAGAGCTTCTTTTCTCTTAAACGGAACAAAGCGAATATTTTATTACAAATTAACTGACAGCAGGATAAGTTATATAAAAATCATGAATTAAAGATGACCATATACTGAAAAGAAAAGGTAAAAAGAGATATATACTTGTCACATGCTAGGAATGAGTACAGCTAGCATAAAGAAAACATACTAGAGTTAACAAGGAACAGCCTAACTACTTAAAGCTAATGGTCACAAATTACAAGACACAACTAGTTTATTAAATTTATCTGAAATGTGAGTCCAAACCCATCTCCATTACTAATGTTAGTGACAAAGAAAAAATTATAGTGGACTGCTCGCTTACCTGAGGGCATCAGACTTGTCAAATCCTTGATTACTGGAAAATGGCAAACCCAAAGGTGATTTCCTCACACAGGTTTGCTGTCTGTAAAGAGCACAAACAGCCTTCAGACAAAGTTCTGGATCCTTCTCAAATTCTGCAAGCATGTCAGCATCGGACTCCCACTTTTGATTATCTTTTTTCCTTTTGACTATTGGTGCAAGTTTATCAAGAACATCCGCAGTATCTGACTCACTGGAACTGTCGCTGCTATTCCTTTCCAAAATAAAATCATGCATTAAGTTTCTTGCTCCCACTTTCTCCTGAATTTGTCTCAGAATAACTTGATTCTGACTTAGTGGGACAGTAAGTTTATCAACATTGTTGCTACCAGAGGAAACTGCTCTAGCTAAGCTATTATTGGCAGGAGAACAATCAGGATCAATTAGAGATATAACATCTTTCTCACTCACATTTACACAAGAAGCTCTTTTTCTTTTCAGCATTGTGGTCCCATTTTTCACAACTGTTGGACCTGAGTGCACATTGTCTGCAAATTTTTGACTATTCATTTCTTTTCCACATAAAATTCCTCCCAGAGCACAATCCTCATCACTATCACTGATTTCAACAGTGGCTCTTGATGCAAATCTTTCACTAGCTGCCATGGAAAAAATAGGAAAAGCATTACTGAGATGCCAGGTATGCCGATATAATTTTTATCAGCACATTTTTGGAAGCTGAAAAATTAACAATTTCCTTAATTCTATCGTTATAATTTCATCAGTTACAAGGTGTTGCCGACCCGCCTCCCTATTTTAAAGGCTACATCTTTCACATCAAAAGCATGTTTCATTAATAAAGCCCATGAATAAAATTATTTTTAGGGAGCTGACAATCGTATTATATACATGTATCAAATTGCTCTAGCATTAAAAGCACCAAATACCACTTTCCCTACGAAATTTTTTGATATGTAGCTTATTTTCATTCTCCCCCCAATTGTTTGTCTTTTAAACTCAGCATGGGAGGAGAGTATGGGAATTGTAATACTTCATGATCAGCAGAAAGAATGTAATGTGCCCCAACCCTGTCACATATTATCAAAGTCATCTTAGTGAACAACAGAGCAGAGATTTGGTTCATATGCAGCCTGTTTTGTTTATGTATTGAATCATCTCATCACTCACAGGCCACAGCTTTAAACTAAAACAACAAATAATATATATAGCCTAAAGCAGAATTATACAGTTCAAGCAGGTCCCAGGAACCTTCCAATCACAGGAAATATATAATTATGCCAAATGAGAGAAGAAGAACATTCCCATTAAAGAATTAAAGATAATGCCCGACGGTTGAAGAACAACCAAGTGAAAGGGAGAAAATAAGATGATGGGAGGCAATGCTTAGAATGACTAGACTAATGGGCTGAAACATTTCACAAAAAGCCAAGTCATCTCCAAAGGAAGGGGGGAAAGGATATGCCAATCATGCTTCTCTCACTGACCCTATAATGATACAAATGATGACCCTTTACCTACCACAAATGTTATTGACAATTGAAATCTTCTATCGGGTTACTGTAGATAAAACGAAACAAACTTGAGATGGAGCTAGAAATTCCCACATCCCCTAATTGATACCCGCTATTAAGTGCTCCACAAAATCACTTCACCAAAACCCTCCACCTATCAAAAAGAGAATTTCTACCACTTTGACACACCTAATGGCCATGCTCTGCGCACTAAGCTGCGAAAAGCACAGCTTCAAAGTAAAAAGCAACCAAGTTATCCACATAATATCAAGTTTTTGGCGGGATATTCCAATTAGCACTCTATAAATATAAATCATTTGCTGAATTCTACATATAACCATAAGCATTCTTCTCATTACTATATTCGTTTAGGCTAAAAAGGTAGCACCAGCATATACTGGTAGAAGTGATCATCAAGAGATTCTCAACCAAGGAGATCCACTACATGAATAATTATCTATAGAAATCGGCTTTCCTGGTTGTTCCTCTTTAAATCTCTTTGTCATTTAGCCTTTGTTATGGAATAGGCAGCATGTTTTCACCACATTCGCACATCCTATGAAACATTTGAACATAGAACCAATTTAATAAGTTTTAACTCTAATCCACCAAACATATGTAAAATTTGTACCTGCACTTTGCAAATCCGTGTTTCCTTTGATCGCACTCGTATTTCCATCACAATCAAACGCATCATCCTCCATTTTCACAGGAACAGCGTTAACCTTATTCACATTCTCAAATCTTTCAAAGGCATTAGCCTCATCGCTCACCAACATTGCGGCATCTTCCTCCAACTTCGAAACCCTAATCTCCAACTCCCCAAACCTGCTCTTCCAAAGCTCAGCCTTGCTCTCAGCCTTCGCTTTCGCACACTCAAGCTCGCAGTTCTTCCTCCTGAGCTCAAAAAGCGCGCTCTTTTCCTCTTGCTGACCCTTCTTCACCTCCTCCAACAGCTTCTCGTACCTCTCCTCGGCCCTCCTCTCCTTCTCTCGCGCAACGTCCAGAGCGTCCTTCAGCAGAGCGTTCTCTTTCTTCGCATCCTCAATCTCTCTCTTCAGTCTCGTTTCTCTGGCTACCAGTTTCGCTTCGACCCGGTCGAAGTCCTTCGACCGGTACGCGATTCTCAACGTCGAAATCAGCTCCGAAATGCTCCGGTTCGTGGAGGCGTCATCGTCGTCGCTGTCCAATGCATACACAGGTGTAGACCCTGAACCCATTTTTGCCTCTTTCGGCACAGTAGAAAGCAGATTTCAAAATCCAAACTCACCAAAACAGAGAATCTTCAAGAGAGTAGGCAAAAGCAGATTTCAAAATCCCACACCAAAAGACTCAAATTTGAACCGTGCAGCGGCTCTTTAATGTAATAGCGGCTATTTAATGATGAACAAAATCATCACTCTCACCTGGGACGAAGACTGCATGATGATTGATGATCTTCCCAACATAGCATCATGAAACCTACTCAGCCTAGAAGACGGCACCGAAGCAATTAGCATAGGCAAAGTCCCAACAACCAAGCCGCTCTCAGCAATCCAACAAGCCCCACTTGCATTTTCGCAAAAACCCAGATGAAAACAAATCTCAACAAACTCTAAACTGCTAGTTTTGCTGAGAAGAACAGCTTGGCCTCAATTGGGTCTAGAGAAATGCCGTTCGGGTCTGCAGAGAACATTAAAAAAAAAATTAGGAAAAAAGAGAGTGAGAGTATTGCCTTTTTTTTTTTTTTTAGAGGGAGAGGGAGAGAGTATCTTTACTTAAAGATATATAAAAATGGGAATGCAAGCAAAATAGTGTTTTTTCCTTTGCATTTTAAATTTACTATTTTATTTTTACTCTTTGTTCATTATCATTTAGTTAAATAAGGTTTTTTTTTTTTTTTTTTTTTTTGACATTTCTTTAAATTGCAAAATTACTAATTCGTCATTCCTAAATCTAATCTAATGAATTTAAAAAGTTGTTCAGATATTTTTGTCTTTTATTTAAATTTACTATTTTATCCTTACTCTTTGTTTATTATGATTTAGTTAGATAAGGTTATTTTTGTCTTTTGACATTTATTTAGATTGTGAAACTACTAATTTGCCATTCCTGAATTTAATGAGTTTAAAAAGTTGTCTGAATATTTTTGTCTTTTATATTTAAATTACCATTTTACCCTCTGAGTAGGTAAAGAGCCCAACTTTTTTAGAGAGATTTTTTGGTCTTTTATGAAGGAAGCTTCAGGAATGGATGAGATTTAGATTAAGAAGAAATTATGGTGATTCAGAAGGAATGGGCAAGAAAGAAGAGCAATTTTTTTTTTTTTTTTTTCAGTTGCAGAATTGTGCAGAAGTCAAAAACAAAATCTACCTAAACCGATTTTGTATTCATAGAAGGAATGGAGGAGAAAGGAGTAAAAAAAAAAAAAAAAAAACCTAGAACTATTTGGATTCAGAGAAGAAATGGAGGAGAAAACGCGGAGAATTTTTTTTTTTATTTCTTATCAACCTCTTTGTTGCTATAGAAAAAGATTACAAGAGTAGAAAAAAAATCTGTCCAAAAATCCATCAATTTACTCCCACTTCTCCTCCTATTTCTTTGTTAACTTGTTCCTCACTTCCCCTCAATGAGGATTGAATAGTGGTTTTTATTTAATCATGCTAAGTTACCGTTTTGTCCCTTGGCTATTAAAGAGAATTTTTATTTGAAGGGCTTTTCTGTATTTTTATTTTTTGTTTTCACAATTTTTTTTATTGCATATGAGGTTACCAATTTGCCCCCATTAGTCTTCAGTATCTGATTGGTTGTTTTGGTATTTCACCCCTCTTTCTCATCTTCCAGTACCTTCCTCTTCATTAACATTTCTTCTCTTTCAAAAAATTGGTTTTCTCTCTTTCAAAAAAATTTTCCCCAAAATTTCTGTGAATTTTTTTGCTTCTCTCTGACAACAACCATACCGAAGGACGAATTCTTCTACCTAATGCATCCTCAAATCATGGACCTTGTTTTCATTTCTCTTTTCACCATCTTTGCTTCTACTCCTTTCCTCACATTGTCATGGTTTAGTTGCTTAGAAAGAGAACGATTACAGATAAGATTTGCATCAACTCTTCGACGTCTCTAGAAAAAAGTCCTAACATGCTTCTTCCACCGAAGATGGGTGGCGGAGAGTGACCTATCTCTCTCTCTCAAAACAAAATGGAGCAAAAAGTTTCGCCCATTTGGTTATTTCCCACGTACACGCTTCCCCTTTCTTTGTTTTTTTTTTTCTTCTTCCTCATATCCTTCCCCTTTCTCTTCACACGCACGCATGGCTGGGAGTGAGAGATGCTGAGATTGAGAGAGAAAGAGACGCAGAGTGAGAGGGAGAGAGATGCAAACTGAAGAAGAAGAAGAAGAAGATGAGAGATGCGAACTGAGGGAGAGTAAAGCCAAAAAGGGTATCTCGGCCATGGAAGCAAGAAAAGGTAAACATTTAGCTTTTCCTCTTCCATTTCGTTCTACCCATTGGATTTGAAGCTTGAAATCATGTTGATTTGTAGAAATTTTGTTGGGTCTGAAAATTTTGTTTATTATCTCTATCCTGACGTTGAACTCCTGTGTTATCTCCATGTGGTTGGTTTTATGAATAACAATTTATTAAAACAAAAATTTATTGAAAAGACAAGTTTTTAATCTTAGGTATTTTAATGTTTTAGACAATCCAAAAGAAGATCAACTTAAATCTAAGTTTGATGAGCATTTAATCATATAAACCTTCAATATATGTTCATTATAATAATCATCTTATAGATGGTGAACTGTAATGCCTCATTGATGATATTTACTCAGAAACTGAAGCGTCAATGTTCTATTAAGTGCTATTTGTTTTGATAATTTTGGATTTGATGTTTGATTCTTGTGTGTTTGGTGTTGTGTACTATTCTTTAACAGCTAGAAAATATTTCTTTCATGGTACAAAGAGTATGGTTCGATTATCTTGCTTTATAGTTGGAAGCCACTACTCAGTTTAAAAAAGCAATTATCAATAGGTATGGATGAAGCTCACTACACATCTTGATTTTTTTTTTAATAGGTGGTTCCCAATACATCTTTTTAAGGGAGTATCCTCTGAATATTGTTAACAGTTGATATGCATTTCTGTATTTTTGTCTAATTGATGAGGTAATCAAAGCGGGCGTGGTTCCTTGGTTTGTGGAGTTTCTGGGAAGGAATGATCTGCCCAACTTGCAGAAAGATGTCAATATGTAATCGAAATTGTTGGCAAGAGATGTCAATATAACACCAAGAATAAATTTGTAAATATTTTATGCTTTTGTTTTTTACCCTTAGCTCTCTTTTGTTGACTTTCATTTTCTCTTCTACATGCAGAAAGAATCATCAGTGGGACGGGCAACACAATCTACTGATCTAGGTAATGTAGTGTAATGTGCTTGACCAATTGTCCTCTTTTTATTATTTGTATGAACATTTGTGTGTAAATGTAATGTGAAAGTAAATTATGCCGAATCTGAGTCTACCTGTTTACTGATAACATTATGATAGCAGATTTCAGATGCATGTAGAGTGGTAATTGAGCATGGTGCTGTCTCCTTGTTTGTGCAACTTCTTAGCTTTGCCAGTGATGATATCAGAGAGCAGTTTGTTTCACTTCTCTTGTATAAATTTCAGGAAGTCCTCTGCTTGGCATTATTTATGTTTATGCTTTTTTGTTATCTAATTTGCATTGTTTTTTTTTTTTTTTTTTTCAATCAAATAATTATGCCCCCTATAACTCTTTTTTATTTTCCATGCTTAGCTTTGGACTTTCATACCTTTATATTCATTCTAAATTCCAAAATATTTCCAAGCTTAATTATCTCCCATAAGATATGTTTTCTTTTTTTGATGTCATTCCTAACATGTGGTTTTATTTTTTTTAATTTTTTTTTTTTTGGAGAAATCAATGCTACATTAGCAGTGTAGAGGTTTTAATCCATGTCTTGAATTTGATTAGATATTAGATATTGATAGAAAGGAGAAAACATTTTTTTGACTTAAGCATTTTTGTCTAGGAGGAAAAATATCTACTTTTGAACCCTCATTCACTCAAAGAAGATATTGTTTGCTTTGATTTATTTGGTGATAGTGTTTTGGGGACAACTTGAAGAGAGTAGTGCGGTTTACTTTTGAAATATTTTCTACAACTTTAGTTAGATTTGGCGAGAATGATTTCCTTATATAGAATGTTTCACGACCTGAAAATGTTTGTAATGAGTTTCATGTACAAATTGTTGGAATCGTGGTTCCAAAATGCTGTATTTCTTGACCCACTACTGTTCTATTTTAATGAATTAAACATGCTCCTTGAAACCATCCAATGCTTGGGGGGAGCATATATGAACAAATAAAGAAATAGAATGATGTTTAGATCAATACATAGAGTACCCTTTATTATTATTATTTTTTTTTTTGATAAGTAGAGTACCCTTTAATTTAATATACCAATGTGGTGAGCTAGACATCTGCAAATATCATAACAATGTTATTGTCCTCTCTATTCTCTAATAAATTATAAAAATTCCCCTCATCTTCTCCTTGCACTCTCTCTCTTGTTGTGTATGCTTGTGTGTTTATATGCTTTAGGATTTTTTATGTTGTTTAAAATTAGAATCAATAGCAAGGAAGTCAATGAACTGTCTTCTTGGCACTCAATAATTAAATTACTTTTCTATTTGATACTATAATTTTCTTAAAACATTTTGTTTAACAGGGCTTGTTTTTGTTGTTTCTCCTTCTATGGAGATGTGCTGAATGATTTGCACTGTTATTGGGTTTGCTTGTTAACTTTTTTTTTGGCTATTGTCCTCCCATGTTCAGGGATAGTACTTTTGAATATTTTAAGCTTATGTTTATTTTTCATTTCTTTGCATTTATAACTCCTTGCTCCTTTTTTTTTTTTTTTTTTGTGTGTGGAGGGTGAGTTGATTGAAAGAAACATTTACTACAATGGCTAGACAAGTAATCCACCCATTACAAAGAAGGGAACTTGAATCTCAATCAATAGTAAGATTCCTTCCATCCCTGCATTATCTTCATATTAATTTGATGTTTCTTTCACAGTTCTAGCCTAGATGACTCCAATTGTTGTAGATATATATATATTCTGACACATCAATATTGTTCTCTATTAAGGTTGTTTTTTTTAAAGAGCCATTTGTTTACTTTAGCTTACATGGTAATCTTATTACTACTAGATACCAACGTTTTTTTTTTTTTGGGGGGGGGGGTGGTTTTTTTTTACTCATATATGGTTCCATTTTTGTGTCTTAGTTTTGAAGTATTCGTTGTTCTTAGAATAAAATTTAGAAAAACATTTTTTCTTTGTGGAGAATGGCTTTAATACCCGTTGTAGCTAGATTGGCATTACATAGATGCACTTTTAATTTAAACATTATTTACATGGTTTTGAACCTATTGTTTTGTAGAGTTTCCATGTGTTGCAGATCATTCCCTTATTATTGGATTGTGATGCTTGTACAAAAAAATATCTTACGTGACATTGGGTTGTCTTTTTTAATGGACTCTTTGTTGGTTTTTTTTTTTTTTTTTGGATGAAAAAAATTTATACCTTGTACAAAAAATATCTTAGGTGACATTGAATTCAAATGTTGTAATTGAAGTCTATCTTTTTGTTTGTTTTCATGACATTATCAATCATTATTGAAATCAAACTATCCAATAGGTCAAATGTGAAATATGACATTTAAATATAAAGGGTACTTCTTCTTCTTTGATTTTTTTTTTCTTTACTATTTTTACGGTACCGACAAATAGCTTTCACTTCTCATGGAACCTTTGGAACTTTACTTTGTTGTGCAAGTCAAACATTCTAAAACTAATATCAACACTATTTTTCACACTAAGAGTACCCTTGTATCAATTAAAATGCTAAAATTTGAAAGAGTAAGAATCATGAAAACATAGCACAATTATATTAAAAGAATAATAAGGGAAATCTCAACTCTTCATAGAAATGAAATTGCATTGTAAATACATTTGTTAAAACAAATGCAGTATTGCTTTCCAAACCTCTAGAATCAGTATACTTTACACTTTTGTAGTATCTCCTTCAATATACCATGAATGTAAGCTAAATATAAGCTAAACAATTTTATCTTTGTTTCATTTTTTCTTCTTCTTATTTTTATGATTCATCAATCTTATCTTATTTTTATTCTGTTATAAATAGGAGGACATTACTAATATACATATACAAAGCCTTGCAAGGCTTTCTTTGGAGCAAGAATTCATTATTCGGTTAAGAGCTACATTGATTGATGGAGGTGGAGGACCACGCCAAAGATTCAACATAACTACCGTTCAAGAGCCATCAAATGAAGATGAATCAATTTCCACAACTCAAAAATTGCTAGCATTATCTACTCCTTTGACCAACTAAATTGCAAAGTGATGTATTTTAAAACAAATTTTAGTATCAAGTAGTGTGCAAGATTAAGACAAAACAAAAGCATTTTTGAAACTCATTATGTATTTTGAAACTCATGACAAACTAATTGTAGTAGCTAATAGTTTGCTTGGGTTAAGTTAGTTGCATGCTTTGATGGTGGCATGCTTTTGGTAATATTTATGTACAAGTTATTAGGATTGTTGAAAGGAAAATATAAAAGTAGATATACTATTATGGTGATAATTCATACATGCATGCTTTTAAATTTTTGTTATTCATGGAAACATGATTTATTTTAAACTTTATAGCTTTTCAAGGCCTATGATGCATTATAATAAGAAAACATTTGATTAAATTACAATTTTATGTACCTATAAGTTGGTTGAGATAAAAACATTGAACATGAATGTGCTATATATATATATTTCAATACCCTTTGATTTGAAGTAAGAACATATGTCTACTATGTAAATTAACTCTTTTTTAATATCATATTTACTTAATTTATAATTTTACTTTATTTGTTTAGAAAATTTAATAAATATTTGTTCGATCAATAATTTAGAAATTAAATATATTTTATAATATAGTATATACATATTAATTATAATGTTAACAACTATAGTGATACATAACACAGAAAATCAAGCACGTGCATTGCACGTGCCACCTCCACTAGTTACTAAAAATGCCTTGAGACTTTTTTGATAATGCTAATAATTTTTTGAAAATTTTATTTCCATGTTTACTTATTTTGCAATGCAATTCTTAAAGTTAAAAGTTCTCAATTTATTATATACAATTTTTTAATTTTACTTGATGTATCCTTCATTAGGATTTTTCTTTAAATTCTCAAAATACTCCCTTTTATTTTTAGAAACAAATACTTAAAATTTTTCTTTAAATCCCACCAAATATAAGAGTCATAAATAACTTCAAGTTTCAAAGCCTATAATTAAAAGGATAAAGCATGTAAATGATCTTCATGTCCCCAAGATGTAGTTTAATTAGTTGTAGACCACGCTTAATGAAGCGGAGATTACTAGTTTGAATTCCTCCCTCCACTTTCGTTGTGTGAACATGTCAAAAAAACAAATGACCTCAATCATATCGTAGCGGATTGCCATCATACATATCCTTCAACCAAAGAGAATCTAGCTCATAAAAAATAATCATGAATGTGTCCTTCAAAAGAACTTGACGTTTCTCAATACCTATCATCGACTAAACAGCTATAAAACAAAACATGTTTCATAGGTGGAAAATCTATAAGTGTAAACCCCCGATTTAATGAATATAAATACACATAGCCAAGGACGAAGGCAAAAATTATTATTGTATGGGCCAAACTAAAATATGATAAACATAATTTAAAACAAAAATGAAGAATAATCTCTGCAAAAACAACCATTAGAAGCAAAAAAAAATAAGTGTGTAGAGAAAGAAATGTCAGCCCAATTGAATCAAAAAAAAAAAAAAAAAAAGGTTCAAAGGTGTGCAAAGAATGATTCTAAGAGTTTATGACAATCTAAATCAGATTTTTGGGTTACCGATAGATATCGACCCATTTATGCTTGTTTGTGTATATATATATGTCAGTGATTCATCATACTTGGTGCTTTTTTGTCATATATATATAATGTTTATAGGTTTGTAGATTTTTTTTGAAGCAATTATTCATTAAATAAGAGATCAAGAGCATAAAGCTCTTACAAAGAAATATAGCCAAAAGCTATTGTTGAGTAAAACATAAACATAAAAACATAGAGTTCTATCTGTGTACCTTTCTTCTATAACTCACAAATAAGGATATTTGATAAGTGTTCTATAATGTATAGTGATGTCTCTCACGTACAGATTTTAAAGAACTCAACGGTGGTGTTTTATTACAATAACAAAACACATATGCCCACAACCTAAATGCTCTTTTGATGGAGAATAGAAGAGAGAATTGAGAGAGATTTAGAATTTATGTTTCTAAAATGATTTGAATGAATAATCTGTAGTTTTAACTTCCATCACATGTGTTATTTATAAATAACCAAAAGACACAACTCTTGGTTATGGAAGTTACTAATTCCAAGAGATACAACTCTTGGTTTTCTGTGGACCAACTCTACTGTGTGTATATTGAGGTCCAATTACTAACAGCTATGCAAAGTACAACATCGTAGATACACTAAAAATCTAACAATAAAAAACATATCTACATTTTCCAATCCAACCCATGTTCACATTTCATTTAAGGGGCAGATCTATTTTGCGCAGACTAGATCTGAATACGAGTAGGTCTTATCCCTAAAGAAAAAAGCTTTATTGACCCGGCTGTGCGACAAACCCCTCACACCAAACCTATCTCTCATCAACTCAAAGGCCATGATAACACAACAAAACAAGAACAAAATAAAGAAAACCAGTATCAATGGCAAGTTCCAGCAAGAAAATGGTAGAGGAAACCCGACGCGTGAGGCTCACCAACAAAGCGCATGAGATCCACACGATCCACGCCCTGGCTCGCACGGACCACACCCTGGCTCGCATGGACCACATCTGGCACGTGCCTAAAAGAAGAGAGAAAGTCTGGTGTCTACAGGGCATAGTGTGTAGTGACCAAAATAATCAATTAGGCTTAAGACAGCTTAATAAGAGGGTTAATTGGACTTTGGGTCACTAGGGGCACCCGGAGGGGCATTTTTAGAATTTTGGACCTCGAAGCTACAGTGGACGAACGCTCATGTGGGGGACCACACACAAGCGTTCGCCTGACAACCTTACACGAACGCTTGTGTAGGGACCAAGTTGAGTGCTTGTTGACCGCTGGTTTTTACCCGCATGTATCACTTGCCACCTGATCCCTTTGAGCAATAGTACACGAGTGCTCGCCCCTTTCTTGTTATTCACCATTTTGCCCTCAGACTCTTCCCCTATCAATAGAACCTCACCCCATTTCTATTTTTCCCACCCCATAAGCTTAGAAAAACTCTGTCATTTTGGTTTTGTGAGAGTAGTGAGATTTTGTGAGCATTTGGAGGAGTTTGCTTGGAGGATTTACTTGGTTGAGGTAATTCTTGTCGTTTTCTTGTGTTTCATTCTAATAGCTTAAACTTTAATATTGGTTAGTGTTTCCACTTGCGTAAATTAATTTTACTATCTAGAGACGTTGTTATGCTTAGAATAGTGTTAAAAAACCTTTTGATAGCATAAGAGACCGTTAGAAAACTCGAAAAACAAGTGGGTTAAATGAGGTTCACACCTGAACCTCACTAGATGAACGTTCGTCCCCTAGGTTGAGCGCTCGCC
Organism: Corylus avellana; assembly: GCF_901000735.1. Lineage (NCBI taxonomy): Eukaryota > Viridiplantae > Streptophyta > Magnoliopsida > Fagales > Betulaceae > Corylus > Corylus avellana. The sequence goes on along the minus strand of NC_081543.1, from coordinate 23,943,040 downwards.
CAGGGCTAGTTCAGGGAATGGCCTTTTGACAGAGCATCCAACGACTCCTGTTTTCGAGCCTAGGGTTTATTTTAGTGGACTTAAGACTAATAGAAGGTTTTTCACAGATTTGGAGAGTCTGGAATGGAAGTGTACTCGAAGAATCTAGTCGATCCAAGTGAGTTTTAACTCACATAATGCTTGCCATTATTTTCTCACATGTGCACGTCTATTTTGTGTACCAAAACATACACATTTGCAACTCTCATAGAGATATATTTTCTGCTGCACATGAACTCTAGCTTTTGTAAAAAACGTTGTACTTAACATTTTAACGAAAGTGAGACTTATAAAAAGCATGCATGTAAAATATGGATAAGAAAGTCCTTAAAAGGTAACTCAATCGGCTGGGGACCACGCCTCAGTGGTCATTAGTTTGAATCATCATCCTCCCTCTTGTGTGGATATGTCAAAATAAATAAATAAATAAAAAACAAAGAAGATAAATTATATCGTATAATATGGTACACCGGTACGTGCGAGATAACGGCCATGGGTTTACTATATATGTTAACTTTATGGTCAAATGTGTGTGTTATTATATATGTTTTGGGTCCAATGGTTGTTTCGTGACCTGTGCAATCTTAACGGATTACTATACATGTTAACTTTATGGTCCAATGGTTGTTTATATATATATATATATATATATATATATATATTAAAACAAAAACACACATGCAACATGAAAGAGAATGTCATACTTTTCAGCTTTTTTATTTGGCTACTGTTAATGAGAGATGTCCAAACTCCAAAGTCAATATGTTTTGCGCTATCGTAACCTACAGTAATATTTGAAGGATGATAGTACTATTATTATTTTTTTAATCTAAAAGAACCTTGAAACAACATCATCCTTCCCCTGTTTAAAAAAAAAAAAAAAATTACACAAAAAGAATGAAAAAAGAAGAAGAAGAAGAAAACGTGCTTGAGCCTCTCACAAAAATTAGTAAAAGGAAAAGTATAGGGGCATAAACCAATTTACTCAAAACTTTCATTATAAATTAAATTTTTTCTACCCACACAAAAAAAAAAAAAAAAATTGAAAAATTTCTAAACAGCTTGTAGGGGCCACAACCCCTACAGGCCTACATGTGGCTCCTGCTAGATTATATATGTTACAAACATTATTTTTCAGTTATTTGGTCATTAAACTTTGAATAAGCCATTAATTGTTTTTAAAAGGTTGACCGTTAGATATTAAAATGTTTTACTTATTTTTTTTACCGTTTGTATTTAAGTCATCCGTTGTTGACCGTTTGGCTTTAATATGATTTTGATACGTTGATGACCGATTGACATTAAGGCAGCAATTTTCCATACATTTTCTTCCAAGTTTTTCTTTAAGACATGATCATGGGTTTTAAATGAAAAAGTATCCTATCACTTCTATAAAAGAGGAGAAGACTTTTTTTTTTTTTTTTTTTAATTGAATAAGGGAAAAAAGAGGAGAAGACTTAGATGTACACACACATCATTCAAAACTCTCGTACAGTACTAGCTAGTGGGATTTTCCATTTTACCAAAGTTTGGTATTTTTTAGTGAGTTTTCCGACTTGCTTTAAAATTGCTCCTTATTTCTAAAGGGAGTTTTTGTACTCTATTCTTCATCATCTTTGTGCTTAATCTTCCAGTTAAAGGGTTGTTCATTTGATCTTCGTTACTTGGAAGTGCGTCCTTAATGAAGGTAGACGCTATAGTCTAATCTTGGGAAGTTGTGTGTCAAAAGATCCGATTGCACCGAGTTATACACTCCGGGAGGTACAAAATCAACCTTTAAAGACAACGCTCTTGCGTGATTCTATAACTTTGTAAGATTTTTTCTTGCTTTAATTTTATTTATTGTATTCTATTTATTTTATTGTTAATTGTTTGGATTAGTTTTATTTAGTGTCAACAAGAATTTTTGTATCATCCAATTATTTTTTCCAACATCTCCACCATTGCACATAGCGTACAAGTTATCATATGATACACTCAAATATTTATAAATCACATGCATCAATGTAAGGGTTACTGTTCATCATTTGTCAATATCATCATAAATGCAATATAAGTATAATATATGTTGTAACAAAAAAATCATTTTATAGTCAAACTCCATATGATCTTTCAAAATCCTTAACCCCTTATTTGTAAGGTTTCCGTTGTCTCGAAATATCCATAGTACAATGAGGATGCCTTGAACATTGTTGCAAATGGGTGCGTTTGGTAAACGCTTTTGGAAAAGGCAAGACAAAGGAAATTTATCTCACTTTTTCATTTTTTTCAACATTCTCTTACTTTTTACATTACATCAATCACTTTTTATTACTTTTCAAATAAAAAAATCTATACAAAACAAAATTTTTTTATTTTTCCATACCAAACATTCTTACTTTTTCACTTAAAAAAAAAAAAAAATGAAACCGAAAAGAAATCATTTATCAAACGAACAATCTTCTACCAGAAGCTCAACCGAGTTCAACCTCAAGAGGCCCACAATATTAACAAATCTGTAATTGTGAACCCTTCGTACATGGTGCGACTGTCACGAAACAACAATTGAATTCAATGTCAAACATTAAAAGTAAGTTTTTTTGACCATAGTGCTAACCATTTTAAATTTAATAAAGTCCATGATATTATCATGCACGTATCGATGTACCATATCATATGATACAATTTATTCTTTACCATATTTTATATGTATGCATTTACACACTGACATTTTCATCATTTTATTTAATTCACTCCTCATTTTCACAAATTAAAGTTAACAGTAATCTAAAATGTATTATGTGAGTTGTAAACATGGACGTTTAATACATGAAATAATCATGTTATATGAAAATAATATAATAATAAGTATTTGTGTGAGTTTTATTCACTTGAATAGTAGGGTTCCTCCACAACTTCCTCCTAAGATTCCCCAACCTCAAAATATGAGAAAATACCTCAAGTCAAATTTATATCGAGATGAAAATATATGTGTAAAATGATCATTCTAACCACTCACCCAACGTTGGTGTATTGCATAAACAGAATTCGTCAAATGTTTAAACAGAATTTGATTTAGATTATTTTATTGGCATAACACATGGACCTCTGAATTTACTTTAATACAATTACGAACAATTTGTAATTTATGCCAACTATAATAAATAATTTTGCATTCGTCCATGTTTTATAATTTTTAAATACACGTTGGTACATGAGTCCGTACATCTAAAATCCTGGAGGTTTGCAGGCGTTTACCAAAACGACCCTCCCTTCGAAACAAGCTACGGGGAAGGTCGAAGGACGAAAGTGTAATTGCAAATAGAAAGGGGAACCCAAATTCGCATTTAGCCCTTTATTCGCTAGCCGGGAAAGATTTGGGATTTTAGGTTATCTATTGAGTTCAGTTCATTCATTTTTGCGCCATCAATGGCTTCAGCGAAAGACGCCGATCCAACCCTAGGGTACCTGACCCGAAAGGACACGGAAGTGAAGCTCCCGCGGCCAACCCGGGTCAAGAACAAAACTCCGGCGCCGATTCAGATCACTGCCGAGCAGATCCTCCGCGAGGCCCGGGAGCGCCAGGAGGCGGAGATCCGTCCGCCGAAGCAGAAGATCACTGACGCCAACGAGCTCTCCGAGTACCGCCTCCGCAAGCGCAAGGAGTTCGAGGACCTCATTCGCCGGGTCCGATGGAACATCAGCGTCTGGATAAAGTATGCGCAGTGGGAGGAGTCGCAAAAGGACTTCAAACGCGCGCGCTCCGTGTGGGAGCGAGCGCTCGAGGTCGACTACCGGAACCACACGCTGTGGCTCAAGTACGCCGAGGTGGAGATGAAGAACAAGTTCATCAACCACGCGCGCAATGTCTGGGACCGCGCGGTGTCGCTCCTGCCGAGAGTGGACCAGCTTTGGTACAAGTACATCCACATGGAGGAGATGCTCGGCAACGTTGCCGGCGCCAGGCAGGTGTTCGAGCGCTGGATGAACTGGATGCCGGACCAGCAGGGCTGGCTCTCGTACATCAAGTTCGAACTTCGCTACAATGAAGTCGAGCGAGCTAGGCAGATCTTCGAGCGGTTTGTTCAGTGCCACCCCAAGGTAGCCGCGTGGATCAGGTACGCCAAGTTCGAGATGAAGAACGGCGAGGTCGTTAGGGCGAGGAGTGTGTACGAGAAGGCGGTGGAGTTGCTCGCCGATGATGAGGAGGCCGAGCAATTATTCGTCGCCTTTGCTGAGTTTGAGGAGCGGTGCAAAGAGACCGAGCGCGCGAGGTGTATCTACAAGTTTGCGCTTGATCATATACCGAAAGGGAGGGCCGAGGACTTGTATAAGAAGTTTGTAGCGTTTGAGAAGCAGTTTGGGGATAGAGAAGGTATTGAGGACGCCATTGTGGGGAAGAGGAGGTTTCAGTATGAGGACGAGGTGAGGAAGAATCCACTGAATTATGATTCGTGGTTTGATTATATTCGGTTGGAAGAGAGTGTTGGGAATAAGGAGAGGATTAGGGAGGTTTATGAGAGGGCCATTGCTAATGTTCCTCCGGCTGAGGAAAAGCGGTATTGGCAGCGGTATATTTACTTGTGGTAGGTTTAATTTTACGGTTTGAAATTTTGTTTTCTTCGATTAGTGTTGTTTGGGCTTCATATGCCTGATTGCTTGCTTGTTTAATGTGTGATTGTAGGATTAATTATGCGCTATATGAAGAGCTTGACGCCAAAGACTCTGAACGAACGAGAGAAGTGTATAGGTAAGCGTTGTCAAAAAACTTTAAATGTAATGTTCTCGGAGAATTTGTCTTTTTTGTAGTTCGTACAGGTCATATATTGCATTAATTTTCTGCTTGGACTTAAAAAGCCTGGTAAAAATTGCTGCCATAGATTTGTTGTTTTCGTTGTATGCATTTCATAATCTTGTTGGTCCTTAGCTTATATGGGTTGTTTGCATCTCATCAATTATAAACTTAAACTTCGTAGTTTTTGTTTTGACATACACATGGGGTATTGTTGTGTTCGTGCAATTTTTGATGCAGTTCTCTTTGCAAGCTTTCGTTGTTGTTTTCATGTGTGGTGTGTGTGCCTTGGGAATTCAAAACTAGCTATAAATTACTTCAGTGTATATGTTTTGCAAGTTCTTGCTATTGGGGGTGGTAGTTTAGGGGGGTAAAGTGTTATCTATCCATTATTTTTTGATAGAAATTGGTGCTGCTGTTATGCACCCATCATAGTATCTTGTATGCTTTGAAGTTTCAACTAGTTGGAGGGGACCGTTGGAAGTCATTGAAGAATTAACTAAAGTGGAATATACATTTTATAAACTTTTGATGTGCTGTAGCTGGTCAACTTTAGTTAGAAGTAATTTGATATGCTCTTTCTTAGGTGTCTGTAAATTTTTATAGATAGATATGCAGTTAAATTGCTAATTAGGTTATGATTGGGGGATTGGTCATTATTCCAAAGAAGAAACCAGGGACAAAAAAGTAATGACTATAAATGTGTGTTGAATGGCCTTGCTTTGAAGGGGTTCTTCGTCATTAAAAAAAAAAAAAAGTGTTTTGAAAACCAGCGCATAAGAATGTATATTTCAGTTTACATTTTGAGTACTTTGGCTTATATGCATTGCATGTTCATTATCAAAAAAAAAGAAAAAAAAAAGAAGGGGTTGATTATTGATTGTAAATGGTCATGGATTTGGATTTTGGGATTTTAGGAGATTTTTGTATTGCACAACCATTTGGTTGTTAGTGATCGTGAACTATTGACAAATCAATTAGTGACTTTACAGGGAACTATAATTGTTTCCAAGTTAGAAAGCTCTGTAATGTACACTTTTATTGTAAAATTATATGAAAACTCTTCGTACATATCAACTGACATACACCCTCACTCACAAGCGCACTTTTATCTTGGTTTTCCTATATATGATTAACATGTGTGAATGAATCCAACTGACTTTGAGGAGATTGCTCACTCACTATTAATTTTTCCAGGGAGTGTCTTAAGCTGATTCCTCATGAGAAATTCTCTTTTGCTAAAATATGGCTTTTAGCTGCCCAGTTTGAGATTCGGCACCTGAACCTCAAGGCTGCACGACAAATTCTAGGAAATGCAATTGGCAAAGCTCCTAAAGATAAGGTAATTTAAAGGTTAATATCAAGTATTTGTATCATTGAGTTGGTATATTCTCACAACTCTAATTGTGCTTTTTAATAAAATAGATATTCAAGAAGTATATCGAGATAGAGCTGCAGCTTGGAAATATAGATCGCTGTAGGAAACTTTATGAGAGGTATCTAGAGTGGTCGCCAGAGAATTGCTATGCATGGAGCAAGTACGCAGAGTTGGAGAGATCTTTGTGTGAGACTGAGCGAGCTAGGGCTATTTTTGAGCTTGCGATTGCCCAACCAGCTCTGGATATGCCAGAGTTGCTGTGGAAGGTACATGCATAAGGCATTCCTCATTTTAATCAAAGCTAAAATACTGTGAAAATGTTTATTCTTGCGTATAGCTTTCATTGCTAATTATGTACATCCCTTTTAGTTGCACTATTACTTATCCTGAGGGTGATGCTTTTACTTATGTTTTTCTTGATTCTTTCCACTATTTCTTCCATTAATTTTGTATTGCTTACCAAAAAGGAAGAAAGAAAGTTATTGTTTTCTGATTTTTAAAATTTCTATCCAAAAAGGGGACCGTTCAAAAGCATCTATTATTGTTGATATCTCTGTTTGATTGCTGGTAAAATATGTAAAGTTTGTTATTCCCTTTTTGAAGCCTACATATAGGCAGTAGCGTCTTATATAGTCTGATTTGTTTTGCCGTTTGATATATCAAATTCATGAGGGCTTTTTTATTACTAATATAGTAGATTTGATTTGATTGTAGGAAAACTTTGAGATACTATTAATGTTTGTTGACTATTTTGATTTGGAGATAACTAATAATAATACATATATTTATTTTCATGACAGACCTATATTGACTTTGAAATATCAGAGGGTGAGTTTGAAAGGACCAGAGAACTCTATGAGAGACTTCTGGACAGAACTAAGCACCTGAAGGTATGGATAAGCTATGCCAAGTTCGAGGCATCTGCTATGGAGGATGGTGGGGGTTCGGATCTGGCAGAAGAAGATCTCCAGGAACAAACGAAGCATTGCATTCAGCATGCAAGAAGTAAGCAATTTTGGCAAAATCCAATTCTTACTTTTCTTAATTTATTATATGATTGTTTTTGAATTTCATCACTACTTACATTTTTCCTTTGTTTTCCATGAATCAGGGGTGTTTGAGAAAGCTATAAACTATTTTAGGACTTCTGCACCTGAACTGAAAGAAGAAAGGGCGATGCTCTTGGAAGAATGGTTGAATATGGAGAGTAGCTTTGGCAAGCTAGGAGATGTTAGTCTAGTCCAGAGTAAGCTGCCAAAGAAGCTGAAAAAGAGAAGGCAGATTGTAACTGAGGATGGTCCTTCTGGGTATGTATCACCAACCTTAATCTTTCTTTGTAAGATTCTGATGTTAGTCTCATCAAATATGCCAATGGGCAGCACCCTAACTGGTGAACACAAACCATGTCATTTTCACTTGCTTGGTGAACTTTTAAGTTAGTATTTTAATACTGAAATTTGGACATTCGAGGCTAAAGCATTATGCATGAGCCAGTTGTCACTTTTACTTGTGGGTTTACCGTCCACAATCCCCAATTTTAGGATTTCTCTCCAGCTTCCCTTGATATTTGTGGAAGTGCTGAATCAGAATGCTTAATAGGGTCTGACAAGCATACATTTGCACTCAAGAATATCCATTTGAAGCTCTCATATTTTAGTTTTCTTTTTCAAAGTTAAGCATTTTTTGAAGGAACTTCCTCCGACCTAATTTGGAAGAAAAGTGTCCTTTTTGGAATCATTGTTACCGGGCTCATATATTTCAATCAACTGGTGCAGGGCTGCAGTTTTGATTTTATTATGTTCTATTCCGTTGTAAGCTTTTCCTTGTATTCCTCGTTTGCTTGTGCTAACAAATTTGAAATGTCAGGTATGAGGAGTATATTGACTATCTGTTCCCAGAAGAAACTCAGACTACAAATCTTAAGATATTGGAAGCTGCGTACAAGTGGAAGAAACAAAAGATATCTTCGGATGACGACTAGCATGGTAACATGCTTTTTCTTTGGTGTAAATACACATTTTTTATTACTTTAACTGGGTGAAAATGAAATAGTGTACCTGCTAATGAGATTCTTCTAGAATTTTGAGGGAACTAAAGTATTCTGGGGAGTGTTTAGGAATTTAGATTCTGAGAAGGTGAGGAAACAACACTCTTAAGGGCTCAAAGTAAAAATGTATGGTTGGTCAATTCCAGTAATGCACTTTGAACTCTCATATTTGATTATAGTTTGTGTTATGTGATATTCACTATGAATAATTTTTTCAAACGCGTGTAAAGAAATGGGTGTTTTTACTATGTTCAACCAATTCGGAGATGAATTTTCCATGGTACACGGTATGGAATTTGCCCCGTGTTTTGGTTCCTTCTACTGGCCATAGGAATTATGGAATCCGGAGTTTAAAGGATTAAAGCCTTTTTGCCTTATTCACTGTCCACATGGGCTTGAATTTGCATTGGCTGAGGCAGACAATAGTGAATCTGGAAATGGCGGAAAGAATGGGTTGTTCCATAGATCATCTTGTAAAGTTTGGTCATGGTTATGATTAGTTGAAAGCGAATTTTGATAATGATCTGACTATGAATAATAGATTTGAGTCATTGTTAGATCTCAGGATCTTCTTTGCAAATCTTTGAGTTCGAGTTCGGCAATGCAATATGCTTTAAACGGGGCATGACGGCTAGCTAAATTAGCCAAGTAATGCTATATGTAGGGTTTTTATCCCCAAAATGTGATGTGTAGGAACATTCACGCACAAACCGGTAAACTATGATTTAATGGCGATTTTAAAATTTACATCATTTTTGGGAGATAAAAGAGTAATAAAAGTCTTATTCAAATCCGACTCTGTCTGTTGGCTGTTGCAAGTTATTAAGCATTCTCTCCAGGCCTAATTTTTTTTATTTTGTTGGGGGTGGGGTTGTTCTGATCAATTAATACACAAAAATGGACCACCGAAGGGAGGCGAAAAAACAAAATCTAAGGGGATTGATGTCAATGATCGAACCACGATAATGAGAATGAGAATGCTTATACGTTGAACTTATGAAATTTCCGAATTGGGATGGTGTATTGTGCAGAAGCCTGCGAACTTTAGAGATAAATAGTTGTAATTGCCCTAGAAGATTATGGCTCAAGGAGAAAGCTTTTCTGCCCATGAAAAAAGAGAGTTTCCAGAGTAATCTCAACAGGTAGGGGCTCATCTCGACAGGTAAATTGTTTACATACCCGTTAATTACGTGAAATTAATAGAAACAGGAAACGCTTAACCCATGTGCGCCGCCTACATGTTGCATGTCTTTTTCTTACGTAATGAAAATGATGGGTTGTATGCACAGGAGTCCTTTCTTAACAGGCCAAATGCCATGATAAGAGTGCTCAAACCCTTGAAATAATATAACGTGCTTTCTTTTTCTGACAAAAATACAACGTGCTTACTACGCAGTAGCATTGACTCAAAGTGGCAATAGCTTAGTGGCCCGTCTTGCACATGCAGCCGCTCTGTCCAACTGTTGAATTGGGCATCGACTTCGACTGATCATAAGAGTATGATTCTAGTGGGTATCCTCGTACCATTTTTTTTTTCCTTAAGCAATAAAAATAAAAGGAGAAAGATAAGATTACAACAAATAAAAACACCCAAAAAAAAAAGGATGAGACAGCCCAACAAAATTTTTAGTACAATCAGAATAATGCATAAAACACCTTAAAATAATTGGGAAAATGCCAAATGAATTCTTGGCACAGAGGCTAAGAATGATGCTGCTTAAAATGACGGTTAGTAGGGGCAATCTAGAGTCGAAATCGCCTTGAACAACACTTAATTGCAACATTAATTTGAATTGAGAACCAAAAGAATGATAGGATCATAGGAGCATTGTAGCTGGCTGGACCGAAGTTGCCAAAGCGGAGCATCACTGCATTGTCTGGAGGTGGAGGTACCCAACGAAGAAAGCTTGATGAACACCTCAATTGGATCTTCAATCAGATATGAGTGTCTCCATATGCAAAAAGAAGATATCATCTATGGAGATCCAATGTGAAAGAAGAGAGGGAAGCCAACACACGTTGACTAAAAAGAAGTTGCAAATGAGGAAATACAACTTTACTATAATTTTCATAAAAATTACTATGATATATGATTAATAAATCAATTACTAATTAATTAAATGACTAATTACCTTTTACTTTCATGAACTACTACTCATTCATAAAGTATTATAGAGTGGATTGGAGGAATTTAAGAACAATTTGGAGAAAATTTATTTATTTATTTATTTTATATGTCTATTGTTCTTCAAAATAGTTGGGGTAATTCACAAGTTAATGCCCCCCAATAGTACAAGCGGAAAAGCAGGAAATAACCCCAATTCCCTGCAGCTATTTGAGCGGGTCTATCTCCCCACCCCACCCATGGGCCATTACCGGACAAGACAACGGACGAACGCGGGAAATGGCTCACGTGGTATCACATATAAAGTACCTAATAATTTACTGGCAGAAGACATCTCACGCTCTTTTGCTCTGACTCGAAGAGAAATTCACGTGCATATTCAGTGGTTTTCGGTGTAATAAATACCATATCAAAGGGTATTTCTATCGAAAAGAAGCGCCAGTTTCTTCTCGAGACTCCACTTAAGGAACAACAACTCAACAAGTCATTACAAGTGTAACCAGATGGGTTACATGTCATTTTCTTTCTCATTTTTCAATTTTCTTTTCTTTTCTCTGAAATTAAGACATTTTTTTTAATTAAATATTTGTTTTTATTTCGATTATTGTACTGTATTTCAGATCTCCAGGGCGAGAAATCACGTTCAATTCTCAGGTAATATTTTATTTATTACTGATCAAATCATCAAAAGGATTAAATCAATTAAGTTCAAATCACCATCATTTTTGAAAACCTTAAGAAAATTGAGAAAAAAAAAAGTGAAGCAAAAAATACGAAAAAAAACTCACTACCTTTTTTTTTTCTTTTTTTTTCTTTTTTTCTAATTTACAAATTATAGAATTATTCACGTCATTTTCAAAATAAGATTCTGTACTTTTTTTCTTTTACTTTTTGCATGCTTTAGTAATGCTTTTTATGATGGTGTTGGTAAAATTCTTCAAAAATATACTTTTGGTATGAAATTTTCCTGTATCTGTCAGTTTCACATTTAATAGTCACCAAATTGTTATTATTATTATTATTATTATTATTCATTGGGGAAAAAGTTATAAATGAGGTATTTTCCACTTTTTTTATTTTTATTTATTTATTTTTTATGAATAAGCAATTTCATTAAAGCTCAAAACCAAAATACCAAGGAAGCACCAAATACAAGCCTTGACAACAGGCTCAAGACTGTATTTTCCACTCTTGCTCTTATGGAAAAATGAATGAGGGATTAATTAGAAATATTTTCAAACACAAAGTGGAAATGAGAACAAAGATCCTCTCAATGAGAACAAAGAGGGGAGTTAGTTTTATTTGAAGAACAATTTTGCCCTTAAAATAAAATCAATTGATTTTGTTTAAATAAACTAGAGAGGATCCAAATACTGAAAATTGGCTCACTTAACTAAACGATGTACTATAAAATTGAAACTTAGCTCATATTTAGTAGTGTATTTTTTTTCGAGAAATTATAAAAATTGAGAATTTACAATACCCACCTAAACCCCCTTATGTTTAATGCACTACAAAAAAAACCACAAAATAGTGATTTCAGAAGGTGATGTTTTAAGCAAAAAAGAAAAAGAAAAGAAAAGTCACTATTGATGTAGTGACGCTTGCATAGTTACATTTGGCAAAAGACCTTAAACATAGTGACTGGATTCAAAATTGGAGACGTTTGCACATTAAAAATGTCACTACAAGGTGACATTTAGGGCCACATGTCCCCTTCCAAAAGGTGACGCGCACTGTTCAAGTGCCACCTGGTGACGTGTAAACTATTGGTAGAGGGAGGCACTCCCACCTCACTGGTGGCCCACGAGCCACCCTATATGTAACATTCCGGTCCTATATTAGGAAGACGAAAAGAAGCTTACATAGAGTAGGTGGTTTATAAAGATAGTCATGGGTGCTATGTCCCACATGACCTTGTTACTAGGTGAAATTGGGCTTTATAATGAATTCTAGGAAAACTCTAAATTGACTAGTCCTTTCAGAGTAATAGCACAGATGTGATTAGTGCTTTCCCTATGTTGTTACAAGTGGTATTAGAGCCATTACTCAACCTGAGATGAGGGAGCATGCACAAGCCCATAAGGGTTGCTAGTAGGCACTCGTTGGGACGCCAAGAATGGGCTAATACTATGAGGCTCACCAGCAAGGATGTTGGGTCTTAAGAGGGGGTGATTATGACGTCCTACATCGCTTGGGTATGGAGATAGAATGTGCTTATATATATACTTACACCCTTCATGACAAAAACGCATTTTAAATCCGTGATGATCATGATCTTATCAAAACTCCACGGAAGTCTAGTTCAGGGGAGCCAAAAGCAGACAATATTGTGTGTCAATAGTGCATATGTGGCTAGCGCTTTTCCTTGGATCGTTACAAGTGGTATTAGAGCCATTTAGTAACGCCAGGTTATGTGATACTGGAGCACTGCATGACGTGGCTCTTACGAGGACGTTAGGAATTTAAGAGAGGGGAGTTTGTAATACCCCAGTCCCATATTGAGAGATGAGAAGAAGCCCACATAGAGTGCGTGGTTTATAAAGATAGTCATGGGTGCTAAGTCCCACATTGCCTAGTTATTAGGTGAAGTTGGACTTTATAATAAATTCTAGGAAAGCTCTAAATTGACTAATCATTTTGGAGTAATAGCGCAGAAGTGGCTAGCGCTTTTCCATGGGTCGTTACACCAACCCTTCTATTTTTTTATTTTTTATTTATTTTTTAAATATTTTTTTTTTATGTGTGTGTGGGTGAGAGATGGAGAAATTTTGAAATTTTTTGGTGTGTGTATGGTTGTTATAAACGCAAATTTTAAGCACCAATTTTTTTTAAAATTACTTGGTGTCATTTGAACAATAACACCATGTTCAAATGACACATTTCAACGCGTGAAATACGATGTTTGAATAGTGTTACTATTCACACGTGGTAACACTATTCAAATGTCGCCTTTCATGCGTAAATAGTAAAACTAATTCAAACCATTTCAAAGCATGACTAGTAGTACGTGAATAGTAATACTATTCAAATGTCACTACTTTATGAATAATGACGTTTGAACAGTAAAACACTGCATTTTAGTAACGTTTTTCAAAATGTCACTATCTCAAACGTCACTAAACGTCACTAATTCCCTCCCCCCTCTCTTTTTTTTTTTTTTTTTTTTTTGGGGGGGGGGGGTTGTAGTGATGGGATTTTGACTTGCTCAACTAATAAAGTTTGGGAAGAAGTTTTGATTAATAAAATAGAAGAATCTACCTCAACCAATATGTCTTT
>NC_081543.1:23846534-23929301 GCF_901000735.1 Corylus avellana | reverse complement strand
GGGGGGGGGGGGGGGCACTCCCACCTCACGGGTGGCTCACGAGCCACCCTATATGTAACATTCCAGTCCCATATTAGGAAGACGAAAAGAAGCTTACATAGAGTAGATGGTTTATAAAAATAGTCATGGGTGCTATGTCCCACATGACCTTGTTATTAGGTGAAATTGAGCTTTATAATGAATTCTAGGAAAGCTCCAAATTGACTAGTCCTTTCAGAGTAATAGCGCATATGTGATTAGTGCTTTCCCTATGTTGTTACAAGTAGTATTAGAGCCATTACTCAGCCTAAGATGAGGGAGCATGCACAAGCCCATAAGGGTTGCTAGTAGGCACTCGTTGGGACGCCAAGAATGGGCTAATCCTATGAGGGTCACCAGCAAGGATGTTGGGTCTTGAGAGGGGGTGATTATGACGTCCCACATCGCTTGAGTATGGAGATAGAATGTGCTTATATATATACTTACACCCTTTATGACAAAAACGCATTTTAAATCCGTGATGATCATGATCTTATCAAAACTCCACGGAAGTCTGGTTCAGGGGAGCCAAAAGCGGACAATATTGTGTGTCAATAGTGCATATGTGGCTAGCGCTTTTCCTTGGATCGTTACAAGTGGTATCAGAGCCATTTAGTAACGCCAGGTCATGTGATACTGGAGCACTGCATGACGTGGCTCTTACGAGGACGTTACGAATTTAAGAGAGGGGAGTTTGTAATACTCCAGTCCCATATTGAGAGATGAGAAGAAGCCCACATAGAGTGGATGGTTTATAAAGATAGTCATGGGTGCTAAGTCTCACATTGCCTAGTTATTAGGTGAAGTTGGACTTTATAATAAATTCTAGGAAAGCTCCAAATTGACTAATCATTTTGGAGTAATAGCGCAGAAGTGGCTAGCGCTTTTTCCTGGGTCGTTACACCAACCCTTCTATTTTTTTATTTTTTATTTATTTTTTAAATATTTTTTTTTTATGTGTGTGTGGGTGAGAGATGGAGAAATTTTGAAATTTTTTGGTGTGTGTATGGTTGTTATAAACGCAAATTTTAAGCACCAATTTTTTAAAAAATTACTTGGTGTCATTTGAACAATAACACCATGTTCAAATGACACATTTCAACGCGTGAAATACGATGTTTGAATAGTGTTACTATTCACACGTGGTAACACTATTCAAATGTTGCCTTTCATGTGTAAATAGTAAAATTAATTCAAACCATTTCAAAGCATGAATAGTAGTACGTGAATAGTAATACTATTCAAATGTCACTACTTTATGAATTAATGACGTTTGAACAGTAAAACACTGCATTTTAGTAACGTTTTTCAAAATGTCACTATCTCAAACGTCACTAATTCCCCTCCCCCCCTTTTTTTTTTAGGGGGGGGCGGTTGTAGGGATGGGATTTTGACTTGCTCAACTAATTCTTTTTTTTTTTTCTTTTGGGGGGGGGGGGGGGGGGGGGGGTTAGTGATGGGATTTTGACTTGCTCAACTAATACAGTTTGGGAAGAAGTTTTGATTAATAAAATAGAAGAATCTACCTCAACCAATATGTCTTTTGGCATGACCATAAATAACATAGAAATCTCACTTAGAAAAAAGTGAACATTTAGTTAGAGCAGCAGCAGACGCTGCTAAGGGGAGAAATTGATTGCAATAAAGAGAAAATCGGCCACATTAAAATTACCTAGTTTGCTTGATATCCCAAACAGCTCAGCAATGATTTAGGTAATCAATTAGATAATAAGAACATTAACCCTAGAGTCTTTGAGCTAGATTAACCTTTTCCTATGTTTAAGACATAATTAATCATATGGATCCTTTTCCAGTCTTTTGAGGTAGAACAATTTATCCTTTCAAAAAAAAAAAAAGGGCTAGAACAATTTATTATATTGGTAAAAATTAATAATGTAAGAAAAAGGGTAAGTATTAATCCAGTTTTCACTCCAAAATAAGTGAACCTTTAATCATCCTGAGCTGCTGCCTGCGCATGAATATCACGCACCAGTCAGAGCCTCTCAATTGCCTTGCCCCTGTTTCTTCCATTGCCGTTGCTGTTGTTTGTTGGAACTTTTGTTATTTTTCTATTAAACTTGTTTTGTTGTATTTGTATTTTCGTTTATCACTTTAATTTTATGCATTAAAATAACTAGAGAATATATGTATGAATTGAATACTTTATTTATGTGCGTATTGAACTGTATACAAATAGGCCTATTTATAGTTGAATAAAGCCAGATAAAACAGGAAATACAATCAAGAGTTATATATATATATATATATATATATATATATATAAATCAATCAGCAAATACGGTGAATATTAGAATATATTCTAACATTATGTATTTGCTGTTATGTTCCTTGGGTTTTGCGGGTATTATTCGGCTTGTGCCATTGTGGTTTATTCTTGCAATGGAGACTTGTACTACTAGGGATAGTACTCCATCTTCATTGGTTTCTGTTTTGAATTTTGAAAATGCCTTTCCCACTTCCACTTCATTCCAGTAGTTGTTGCAGTTCCATAGCTAGCGGAAGTTCAAATAGGTTTGCCCCTATCTATGACCCTTTTGCCTTAGTAACCATTTTAAGCGGCCCTTCAAAAATGATCGGGTTATTTATTTTGCCCATTTTCTACTTTTTGGTTGTACTTTTGCATTGTTATTTCTGTTTTTTTTAGGAGTTTACCCCTTTTTTGATCCTTTTGTAATCATTTTCCAATTTCATTAGAAAAAAAAAAAAAAAAAAAATGCTTCCTGCAAACTATAGTCTGTCACATGAATTTATGCTTAAGTTCCACTTACTCTAGCATCCTGGTTGGTCGCACTCGGTAACCATAACTATTTTAGTGAGCAGTATAACCTCTGATTTTTATCATAAACGTAAAGGAGTTGTCTCTTTGTCCAACTTCATTTCATCATTTGGTCAACTATATATGTAATTATGTGAAGTATTTGAACATGTGATTTTATCCATAGACAGTTGAGTTGATCATGTTTTTGCCTCATAAATTTGAATCTAAGCATCACCACATACATATTTCAATTTCTGGTTGCCATAATTTTCCTCTAATTTGCAGAAATGGAAAATCATGAGACAAGGATCTTGAAGCTTATCAAGAATGAATCGAAGATAAGGGAGAAAAGATGGGATCATATAGAGACCAGAAAAAAAAACAGTTGGAATTTGTATTTGCCCAGAAATGGAAAATCATGTGGCAATTAGGATCTTGAATCTTATCAAGAATATAATGAAGATAACTAAGGGATAATAGATGTGATCTATAAAGACCAGAAAAAAAAATAAACAGTCACAGCTTTTTGGACTCATTGAGGATTTCTACAGACCGTACCAAACAGTCTATGCCATGTTTTGTCGTCTTAGAAGAAGGTCAGGTGAAGTAGCTAGCTCGTGCATGCATGGTTGAAGACACTGGAAATAACAATGGGAAAGTGAAAAATGAGCATCAGGAGGTGGCAGAGTCAGGCAGACAGCATTAAACAAGAACCTTAGACTGCTAAGTTCGAAGTTAAAAACGAGGCTTTAAATTCAGATTATATTGCAGCCTCCCTTGAGTGGCCTTGAGCAAAATTCAAGAAGCTGAGACTATCATGCAGTGCAATTACGTGTAGATATGTCAAGGCAGGCTGAGACAAGACTCACCACAATTCTTTTAAAAAAAAAAAAATTAAAAATTAAAAAAAAAAAAAAAACCAATAAGGAATTGAGATAAAATAAGAGGACACTCAACCTTAAAGGTTTTTTTCTTTATTGAAAGCCCATGAAAATACAATTTAAATTGAGTTGATATCGAAAATATATAAAGTACTCCTAAACCTAATGAAAAAAACATAATTAAAACATATGTCGCGACCTCGTTTGGACAAGTTATTATTTCTCGTTCAGATGGAGAATGAGATGAAATTCTAAAATTCATATACAGTTGTTCGCCTCAAAAATAAGTATTGAAAATGTGTCAATCACTTCATTCGGACGGGGACCAACCGCAGCTCTTGGGAACAATTTTTGTATTTATCTTGACCGTCCATTTTGACCCAATATAAGATTAGAATTGTAAAATTGTTATGAAATATGAATTTGTAACCTTTTGAACAATCTTTCCAACTCCATCAAGTCTTTATATTCAATATTGGAATTTCAAGATATGACATTTTTATAATTGGCCTCTATAAGAATATCAACAAGATCTGTATCAAACTATCAACAAAGATTTGAGAATTGAAGCGAATAAGAAAGAAAGGGAACTTTTGTCTCTTCTTATAAAGGTGCATAAAATTCATGGGACTCAAGCTATTTTTTTTTTAAATTTTTTTATTTGCTATCACGATCTGAACTGTTCATTTCATTTTAAATGAATGGCTGAGATAAAATGTATTGCATCCGGTGCATTGCACCGGATCTCCATTAAAAAATGAGCAAGGAAGGAGGGGAAGAGTATGATCAACTTGATTAAAGCCATAGACCAACTCTTTGTCTTGATGATCACGGCATCTGCTATGATCATCTCAGGGAGGCAATCCAAAGATGACCTTTGGAAGGGGGTTGCGGGCAATATATATATGAGGGCATTTAGCATTAATATGAAAGAAAAGTGGGGTTTGGGGTTGACCATTTCAGATAGGTGGGCCTTACAGCCCCCTCTCTTACCGTGCACTTGGCATTGCGATTTCATAGATAAAAAATGAAATTTTAAATCAAATCGCAAAAAAATGAATTGTTTGGAATCGCAAATTTTTTTACGTTTTTAAATTGCAAGTAATGAGATACTTTTTGGAAAATGCACAATTTTTGAAGGCTAAACTGTGATTTTAAAGGTCAAATCACGATTTTGCCAAACACTCAACTGTGTTTTTAAAAATTACGTTTTTAAAATCGTAAACCTAAATGGACGGACCAAATTAATACTAGTGAATCTCCATCCTAGCTTTTCTAATTGTATTATTTTCAATGAAGTTTAGCTGTCTCACCAAATAAAACTTAGCTGTCCAGCTCATTGATTTAATCACATCTTTTGGGGGCACATTTAACTTGATTATAACCAGATTTTCAATTATTTTTGCTTGGGTTTGCTGTCTTTTAGGTGGATTCTATACTGGGATTGAAGTCATCACATTATTGTTTAATTAATATTTCTTCAAAGTGCTTATAAGTGCAGCATGATTCATTGCTAACTTGTTTAGATCTCTGAAAGGCCGCATGAAAACGTGACCAATTGATAGGTACATGTAACTGGTCCCTGGGAAGGACACATGGTTTCTAATACATAAATGCATCCATTGAAATGGCCTCTCCTTAGTCTTTGTAACGGTGCTTATTTATTAACAAAGATTTAGACCAAAAAGAAAGAAGATGAAGAAAAAATTCAAAAAAGGGCCACTCTTTTTGGGTGTTTTAGTAATTAATAAATTAGTAATAAATGAAAAAAGGCCACCCATTTTTATTCCCAAAATACCCTTTAAGTTATTAATAAATAAAATTTTAAAATATATAAAAATAACCATTTGAAAAATAAATAAATTAAGGGGGTTAATATCAACAGGGCTGCCCCTTTTCGGTGTTTTAGTTTTTTTTTTTTTAATAATTTTTTTTTTTTTTTTTTTTTTTCAATCGGTTATTTTTTAATAAATTTAAGGGTATTTTTAGGAGAAAAATATAAAAGTTTCTAATTTGATACGTGGTGGTAGTATGAGAGGCTCTAATATCACTTTTTAAAGTTTAGAAGCATAAATACAACTATAAAGTCGGGCTCAGGAGGGACATAGACGGGGAAAACCACAGGTGCACCCTCAAAACCAGCCGAGTCATAGCTTAATCGCCCACCCTACCAGGGCATCAATAGGAACCAACGTGGTTTATACTAATCAGACATGAAGATTCTTCATTGCGGAAATTGAAACACATACCATAGTACTTACCTAATACCTTTCATAGTTAGTTGATTTTATCAATTTTATGTATATTGTCTTAACCCCAATTCTCCTATAAATAAAAGTCATATGTATCCATTAAAAAAAAAAAAAAAAAAAGTAATGTGTAATAAGAACAAAAATGTAGCCTTTAGGTAATTACTTACATAATGGTTGATGTAGGTGATATAATACCAAACCACACAAAAATCATATGTCCCCATTTTTTCTATTTCTTCCGCTTTTCTCTTTAATTTTGTATTTCATTACAAAATTCTTGATGTATTAATTAAAACAAATTGATGAATATAATGATTAAATTATCAAACCACAATTTTTATTGACTTAAGCTTTTAAAATAAATGATAATGTCTCGTGTACTTTCTGTTGCACCTTTTTCTATCAAATTATTTTTATTGAAAGGTATTTACTTAGAATATTAAAAAAAATAAATAAAAAATAAAATAAAATAAAATTCTTGCAGCAGACTCCATTGACACTTTTCTTTTTAACCAAGTGTGCACTATATTATTTTATAATTCGGGGTGCTAAACATGTCCCGACTAAAAAAGTATTTTCCCGATTAATATTAGCTTAAATATGACGTGGATGTAACATTTTTATAATAGTCCTAAATATTCAAAAATAAAAATAAAAATTTGAGATGCAAGTTCATTTTATAAAGGATTATTTTATTATGAATATTATCTATTTAGTATATTATTATACAACTGTCATGCAAGTGAGATGATGTGGCCGTGAAAATTAGCTATTAATTTTTTTTACAAATTCTAATCTAATAATTGATTTTATTGTCATATTATCAAATTGTATGGTAATTATATAATAATTTAATAAATAATATTATTTTATCCTTTTCCTTAACACATATTAATATAATATCCTAAATTACTGGTTCTCTCATATTTTGTTGTTGAAGACAATTTCATTTTCATAAGTAATTATCCAAATTCCAAACGTACAACCTTGGAAGCAGGAATGCTTTTTTGACATTTCCTGCAGCAAATCCAAATCTATCCCATTGACAACAAGACAACCACGAAGGCGGGAACCGATTTCGTCGCACCAGTTACTGGGCCATGATTACGTCACCATTGTTTTTTTTTTTTCCTAATAATTGACATCTCGCGCTTTTTTCTCCCCCCATTTTAATTAAGAGTAAACAGTTTAAGATATTTTGATCTCGATGACGATAAATTGAATAAATAGCAGAGTCCCTTGCCTCTTGACTCGATGGCGGCAATTCAAACTCAATAAAATTATATTATTTTAATACACTAATAAATTTTGAATATTTACATTGTACCTCATTTTTTTTTTTTTTTTGGTGAGTACATTGTACCACATTTGATCACTAAGAATCTGTTTATAATTTGAAAACATGATTTTTAAAATTGTGAAATCGCAATTTGACTTTAAAATTGTGCGATTTTTAAAATGCTCTCATTAACCTGCAATTTGGAAATATAGATTTTTCTATGTTATTAAATTGTCATTTAAATCCTTACTAACAATGAAGGGAATATATTCACTTGAATAATGTTAGATACTATATTTTTATCCTGCAATTATTCAACAACGTTGATACACTTCAAATCAATCATTAGATCTTTTTTAATTATTATTTGTTTAACAATGGTTCATTCAAAGATTAGTAGGGAGTGCCACGTTAACATTGCTAACAAATGATAGCCATCTTGCAGGCTCATGAGATGGCATCGGGTAAGCGCTTGAACCAAGAGAAGTCATCGATTTTCTTTAGCCGCAACACCCCGCAGGAAAGGAAGGATGAAATAATGATGACAGTGTCCGGGATCCCGGCAACGCAGCGTTATGACAAATACTTGGGTTTGTCGGCCCTGGTGAGAAAATCTAGAACTGAAGCGTTTAAGAGCATCAAGGATAGGGTATGGAGGAGATTGAGTGATTGGAAGCTAAACTTTTTGTCACAAGCCAGTAAAGAGGTTCTCTTTAAAGTGGAGATACAAGCAATTCCAACATATAGTATGAGCATCTTTCTACTACCGAAGGGTTTATGTTCTAAGATTACTTCCGTGATGCAAAAATTTTGGTGGAGTCATCAAGAAAATGAGTCTCACATTCATTGGGTGAGTTGGAATCAGATGAGGATATCGAAAGATAGAGGGGGAATGGGCTTCCGAGATCTTGTGAGTTTTAACAAGGCTTTGTTGGCGGAATAATGTTGGAGGTTGCTTAAATCCCTGGAAAGTATTATGGCTAGAATAGTAAAGGCGAAGTATTATCCAAGTGGGTCTTTCATGATGGCAAAGTTGGATACAAAACCCTTCTTTGCATGGAGAAGTATTTATGGCGCTCGAGCTCTAATTGAAGAAGGGTTGATATGGAGAATCGGCAATGGGAAAAGTGTGAGAATTTGGGGAGACAAATGAATCCCTAAACCTTTTACTTATATGGCCCATTCTGCTTCGAAAGTTTTGGACTCGGACAACAAGGTGAGTGAGCTAATCAACTGGGGGGTTGGCTGGTGGAACCAAAGCTTGTTGAAAAATTTGTTTACGGCAGAGGAGAGGGTTGCCATCAACACTGTCCCAATAAGCAGCACAAATCAACCCGATGTGCAAATTTGGCGGGGTACTTGTTCAGGGAATTTTACGATCAAAAGCACCTGAAAAACTCTAAACAGATAAATATCACAATTTTATGTGGAATTAACAGATATTTATCAAAACAAACATTCACCAAAATATGAACAATCACACCCAAAGATTTTGGTGACAAAGAGAAAACCTTTTAGAAAACGTTCTAAAAGTAAAACCTCTCCGGGGCAGCCAAACCCAGGAAATCACTATCAAATGATTACTAGAGATTACAGACACTAGGAACACTTACAACCCTTTGCAAGACCTTGACTCTGTAAGATCGACAAGCCTCCAACTTGTCTCCTCGCTCACAATCTTCTTCAACATGATTCTCCTTTTTTCGGACCTTTCCGATAGACTTCAATTAAGCACACAATCAATACTAACAAAAATCCTCTAAGAGGAATCAATTTGGCTCACAACAAAATAATCACTCAAGCACAGCCTTACACGAACTCTCTGGGGGTGAAAATTCGTACCTCTATCTTCTATAATGATGTATATATACCCCCAACAAAACCCTAGACCTAACCCACTTAAAATCATGTTTTTTTAGCCTAAAACTTTCGGGGTGTCCGGACAGGTTAATGGGCTGTCTAGACAGGGCTTTACGGAGCAGAAATTTAGTTTTTGGAAATGCGGTCCGGACCTGGGGAATTGCGGTCCGGACCCAGCTTGTCCAATCTTGATCAACAGCTTCGATCGATGGGCGTTTGTGGTCCGATTGAGTAGAAATTTTGCAGGGATGTTCATAACACATGAATCTACATTATGAACGGTGGAGATTGGATTCTGAGCATTCTATATCAGTGTTTGAGCCCATAAACAGTAGCATCTGCATTTTGGAACTGAATTAAGCCAACACAAGAACTAACAACACCTATCACTTGGAAAAAGAAATTGAACAACGACGTGAACCGGAATGCTCCAGGAAGGTGCCAGAGAGTGTAATGTGGAAGACGGTTTGGAGCCTATCTATTCCTAATGCAGAAATTTCTTTATTTTATTTTATTTTTTTGGAGGGCATGCCACAACTTATTGCCCACCAAAGACAACCTCCTCCGAAGGAAGGTTGTTAGTGAGCCTTATTGCCCCATTTGTGAGAGGGAACCAGAATTTGTGCTCCATGCCTTATGGGATTGTCCAGCAGCAATGGGCGTGTGGGGATGCAGCGAACGAACTTTCCACAAATGTGTTGCCGTGAGCATGGATTTCTTACAGTTTGTTGAGACTATGCGGGTAAGATGCTGAAAGGATGATTTTGCCATCTTCAGGAGACTTGCTCACAAGCTGTGGTACCGAATGAACCTATGGGCTCACGAGGGGCGATTCACACATCCAACTGTCCTAGTGTAGGAGATGAAACGATCGATGGTGGAATACCAATTGGTACATGAGCACAACTCCCATGCATAGACCGACACAGAAAGACGACATAGCCACCGATGGATTGCTCCAGCCGAGGGGTGGGTTAAGGCAAACTGGGATATTGCGGTTGACAAAAGTCTTGGAAGGCTAGGGGTGGGGGGAGTGGTAGTGAGAGATAACTAGGGGAAGGTAATTGCCGCAAGAAGCCTCACGCGTATGGGGAGTCTTGAACCTACAACGGGAGAAGCACTAGCATCCTATTATGCGGCATGTCTATGCAAAGAAATTAGAGTACGTTACCTTGTCCTGAAAGGTGATGCAAAGCATGTTGTGAACGCTATGAACTCAAGCACCTGTACTTGGAGCCGATTTTGACACCTTGTGGATGACACACGTAAGATTCTACACACGTTCTCACAATGACAATGTAGATTTGTTAACCGAGAAGCCAACCATGTGGCTCACTGATTAGCGAAGGTGGCAACAAAAGATGTCATAAATAGGATATGGAGGGATCAAACTCCAAATTGTATTTGTGATGTTGTTTTGATGGAGCGTTTAGCTTCATCCATAGATGGTTGATGGAGTTTTGTTGACTCCATTTTTTGATTGATTATTAATGAGAAGTTCCGATGTTTATTCAAATAAATAAATAAATAAAGCAGAAAGAGACAACGTTATTTAGGACCGTGCATATGGAGAAAATTGTTTGGAAATGGGTTTTTTTTTTTTTTTTTGGTCTTTTAAGGAATTATTGAAAGGTATTATTATGTTATTATTTCATCTATCCCATAAATAGTGCAATGCATTGATGGATTTTTTTTTTTAATCCAAATTAACGCTTAATTTTGATAAAGAGGACATTGAGACTCAAACTTTAAATTGAAGAACAATTGCAATGGTTTAAAATTTGGAAATAAATTTATTAAAAATGTAGTGATAATTTCAACCAATAGAATAATTTGCTCTAACAAGTTAAATGTAACTTTTGATTTTAGTTTTTTTAAAAAAACATGATATAAATGTAAAAAATGCATTTTTAGATGAATTCAGTTTAGAAAAGTGTTCTATAATTTAAAAAAGAAAAATGTTACCGTTCTTTCCGGTGTTTTTTCATTTTACGTGAATATTGTTTTCTAAAAATATAAAAACAATAATACATTTAAAAAATAATATCTAAGGAGAAAACACCAAAAACAGTAATATTTCTCTTTAAATATCTTTGAAAAAGTGTGCCTTTTATTTTGTAATAAAGAGGCCTAAATCTGGGGCTGTTCACTTGACAGTAGGAAGGGGACCAGGATATGAAAAATAAATGGCGCAATCGTAATAAAATTCAAAATCAAAGGGCAAATACACAAAAGAAGCTCCAAAAGATTCCAGCTCCTGAAATTTGAAGCTCACAAATGCTGTGGCGGTCTCTTTGTGCGCTCAAATCCAAACAAAACAACTTTTTACAACTCACTTTTTTTTCTTTATTTATATTATTAATATCCATTTCCATTAATCTCCCTCTCTCTCTCTCTCTCTCTCTCTGTAATTGGAGAGCTTCGTTCTTCTTTGTTGGTTTTCTCTGACGTTGATCTTCGGCTTGAGGATTCTCTCTGACTTTCAGGTAATCTTAAGTTCTTTAATTTAATCACCTTTGTTTTGTTCTTAATTCAAATATTTTCGAGTGAAATTTCGATCTACGGCTTGAACTCTCGGCGAAGAACAACAAGAAGTCAAGAACTGGAGCCTTTGGACTTCATTTCTAGTGGATTTTGTGGATTTCTTATTTGTTCAAATTTTCCTTTTGCTTTGTCTGGTTTTCAAATTTGCTTAGATCAAGTTCATGAACGGTGAATTTTTATTTTTCATGCTTGAATTTACACTGCCTTGCGTTTTTCTTGAATGTTTGGTTCGTCTTTTCATTTGGCTCGGTTTTCAAGTTCGTGTCGTTGAAATAATCGCACATCGAATCCGGATTTTAAGACTTTTATTATTACAGAACTGTGTTGAGATCATGGTTTGTCTAAGTTCTGGTCCTAGTCCTGAATCTTTTCCTCTATTTTTTTCAGATTCTTTGAATTTTATATTTATTTCTTGTGCTATAAATCTGAAATTCAAAGCAATTTTCGAAGTTAAACTCAAAATTTTATTAGGTTCTTTATAGTTTGTAATTTTGCTGAATCTTACATGGTTTTCTTATGATTTATTTTTTTATTCAATATTAATTATTTACTTAATCTTTGCAGCTTGGGTGAAAATTTGGAGTTGGCAGAGGAAGGGCGAAGGGAAAGTGAAAGAAAATTGTGGCAGGTGAGTAATTTTCTTGCCGTTTTGACTATTTGTTGAGATTGAACTGCTCTATGGTTTTACTGTTGTTACCGCGTGGCTGAAATTGGAAACTGTTGCTGTTCTTCGTTACGAAAGAAACTATTTTTGTTTTTTGTTTTTTGTTTTTATTTTTATTTTTTGTTTTTATTTTTTTTTTAAATAGTTTTTTTGGTTTTAGGTTAGTGATAATTATCTGCTTATATGTGAGTAGGAGAGAGCTAACAAAAAGCACAGCTCACTTTTTCTGAAAGAATAGCTGTCTTTTCTGAATCCAAATTTGGCTTCTGAGGGATTCGATTCCCCTGGAATATACTGAGGTGGCGCCAGATTAGTAAAATGGCGCTAGTACTTTAGTTACGTGCCCTGTTTAAGCAGTTTTGGAATGGTATATTATTTTATTTAACTAGTAATAATTATGATTATATTCTTTAGGAAAAAAAAAAAAGAAGAAGAAGAGAGAACCTATTGGTGGGATGCATGTTTGGTTTTGGATGGATTAGGAAGGGGGTAGTGTTGTAAATTGAAGATGGTGTTTATATTTGCTTGGTTTTGATTCGGAAATCACAGTGCTACTTCAGGTTGAGCTGGTGCTTGATGCAATATAAATGGGTGTGATGCTACAAAAGGCTATGTCTAGCTTAACGGCTATGGTTCCCATCTACGTAGTAGGTTACTAGATTCATGAAAAAAACTAATGTATTCATTGAACATTAATTTTTAGTGGTTGGCTCAAGTGATGAAGGCCTTGGACTTTGGTGGCATAATCATCAAATTTAAT
This sequence comes from Corylus avellana, assembly GCF_901000735.1. Taxonomy (NCBI): domain Eukaryota; kingdom Viridiplantae; phylum Streptophyta; class Magnoliopsida; order Fagales; family Betulaceae; genus Corylus; species Corylus avellana. The sequence continues at coordinate 23,916,264 of NC_081543.1, read as the reverse complement.
GTTTGAATCCTCTTGGGTGCAAACAACCTCCTTGGGGCCACACCCCTAGAGAAAGCCAGATATGGGAATAATGTGGAGCCATGCTATCAATTATCAATTCAGATAATAAAAAATAAAAATAATGAAAAAATTCTAATGATGGGGAGCCATGCTATCAATTAATGATTTGCTTGTACCATAGTGAGGAGCCTCTATGGACAACTTACAATTGAATAAATGAATTTTTTGTGGCCTGAGGGTTTGTGCAGTTGTAGGAATAAGTTCCCCAATGAGTTTTATACCAGGGTATGGTAACAGTATTAGATATTATTGTTTTAAAAATTAAATAGGATATCATATAAAACGCTTCCTCTAGGATCAAATCTTTATATACACTATTGAACCTTTTTATGTAGTCTTATGCTGCCCAAAAAAACATCTTGCTACCCAGTTTCTTCTGCTCGTAAGAGTATGATAATTAGATCTTATTTGAATAGGATATCATATAAAAGGCTTCTCCTGGAATCGATTTATGCATCTTACTCATAAGCTGTCCTCCATCTTACTCATGACTCTTTATGCATGTTCAAATTTTTAATTCTAAGTTAGCAGCTAGGATATATTAAAATTTTGAAAGCATTATGCTTTACAATGTTATTTATTTATTTATTTTTCCATTTTCTCAGATTTTGAGTTTCTGAAATCAAGATGGAGACTACCTTTTCCTGATGTGTGCTTGCTAAAGGAATTTCAATTCAGAAGAAGAGATGACAAAGCGTCGCTTGAGGGATTCTATAAAGTCCTTATTTGGGAGTCACATTGATTCAGAGAACAATGAACAGCTGAAAGGAGCTAAAATAGGTATTTTCTATATCAAGATAATATCAATTCGTAGATTAGAGGTGGTGAAGGGTATTTTGGAAACAATGAAATTTGTTGTAAAAGTTAGCTTAATATCAATTTTGAGTTATATGATTTACATGTTTTGCCATCTTAAACTGCTGGTCTTTTCCTTATAACATTATTTGGTGTTCGAATAGAACATTAAGAAGTTTCCTGATTTTGCAGAAATTGATGACAAAGTGGAAGAGATCTTGAAGCTTATCAAGGATGAAGATCAGGAAGAAAGAGAAAATTCCAAAAAAGAACCACTTACTAAACTAATTAAGGATTTCCACAAACAGTACCAATCACTTTATGCACGATATGATCATCTAACGGGAGAGCTGAGGAAAAAAGCTCATGGCAAACATGGAAATGACAGTTCTTCATCTAGCTCAGACTCGGATTCAGAGCATTTGTCGAAGGAAAGAGACAGTAAAAATGGACAATTGGAAAGTGAATTTCAGAAAATCAGTGATGGCATTAAGCAAGAACTCGAAACAGCACATCTAGAAGTTGTGGACCTGAAGAGGAAATTGACAGCTACCAGTGAAGAGAAGGAAGCTTTAAATTTGGAATATGTTGCAGCTTTGAGCAAGATACAAGAAGCAGACAAAGCCATCGCAGATATGAAGACTGAAGGTGAAAGGTTAAACATTGAAAAATTGAAACTTACGGCCGAGAATAGTGAACTGAGTAAGAAACTGGAGACTGCTGGTAACATAGAAGCAGAACTGACTGGAGAGAAAGATAATTTGATCACAGAGAAAGAAACTGCTATCAGAAGGATTGAAGAGGGAGAAAAAATTACAGAAGGCTTGAGGACTCTTGTTGATCAGCTGAAAGATGAAAAAGTAAACCTAGAGAAAGAACTAGAAGCGGTTAGAGGTGAAGTTTCCAATATGAAGCAGCAGCTGGAATCTGCAGAGCAGCAAGTGTCAGATTTAAGCCAAAATCTGAAAGATTCCAAGGATGAGAATAAATCTTTAAGCTTTCAAATTTCAGAAGTCTCAAATGATATTCAGCGGGCACATAACACAATACAGGAACTCATGGCTGATTCGAGTCAGTTCAAGGAGAAATTGGTTGAGAGGGAAAGAGAACTTTCAAATCTCAAGGATACACTTGAGGTGCATGACAATGAATCATCTGCTCAAATAAATGGATTACGGGCACAAGTAGGAGAGCTGGAACTGGAGTTGGAGTTGTTGCGAACGCAGAAAATAGATATGGAAAGGCAGATTGATATTAGAGAAAAAGAATTTTGTTCTATACAGCAGCAACTCCAATTTGCTGAAGAGAAACTTTTGGATTTAAGCCACACTCTGAAAGCCACCGAGGAAGAGAATAAATCTCTAACCTTGAAAGTCTCGGAGATTTCAAATGAGGTTCAGCAGGCACATAGCGTGATACAGGAACTTAAGGCTGAATCAAGCCAGTTAAAGGAGAATATAATTGAGAGGGAAAGGGAATTTTCAACTCTTGCTGACAGGCATGGGGTGAATGAGAACGAACTATCGGCTCAAATTAAGGAATTAGCCCTACAAGTTGCAGGCCTGGAAGTGGAGCTGGACTCGGTGCAAAATCAGAAAAGAGATGCGGATGTGCAGATAGAGAACAAAGCAACTGAAGCAAAACAACTGAGAGAGGAGAATATAGAAATGCAAGCTCAAATTTCAGAACTTCAAAATATTTTGAAGGAGAGGGAACAAGCAAATTCTGTTCTCATGAAGAAACTTAATGATAAAGAGAGTGAATCATTGTCTAGAGTCGCAGACTTCACAGCACAGATCAACAATCTGCTAGAGGACTTGGGTTCTTTATGCACTCAAAAAGGTGAAATGGAAGAACAGATTGTGCGTAAAAGTGATGAATTATCGGCTCTTGCTGAGAGGCATGGGGTGGATGATAATGGATTATCAGCTCAAATGAAGGAATTGGAGGGACAGGTTGCACACATGGAAGTACTTATCAAAAATTTTAAAGGCCTGGAAGTGGAGCTGGACTTGTTGCGTAATCTGAAAAGAGACATGGGTGTGCAGATAGAGCGTAAAGAAACTGAAGCAAAACAACTGAGAGAGGAGAATATAGAATTGCAAGCTAGAATTTCAGAACTTCAAAATATTTTAAAGGAGGGAGAACAAGCAAATTCTGTTCTCATGAAGAAACTCGATGATAATGAGAGTGAGTCATTGTCTAGAGTCGCAGACTTCACAGCACAGATCAACAATCTGCTAGCAGACTTGGATTCTGTCCACAACCAGAAAAGTGAACTTGAAGAGCGGATTGGCGATAAAGTTCTCGAGAATGGTCAGTTAACAGAGGAGAAGGCGGGGCTGCAGGATAAAGTTGTTGAACTGGAGAAAACATTAACAGATAGAGGGTTTGAGTTCTCTGCCATCCATGAGAAACTTAAAAGTGGAGAGAGTGAAGCTTCTGCCCAAATAATGGCCTTAGAGGCAAAGATTAACAGTCTAGAACAAGAGTTGGATTCCTTGCAGACCCAGAAAAATGAGCTGGAGTTGCAGTTTGAGAGAGAGAAACAGGAACTTTCAGAAAGGCTGACACAAATGGAGAATCAAAAAGTTGAGTTGACAAGCAAGATTACTGAATATGAGAGCATTCTGAAAGAGCAGGAAGATGCAAACATGCAGCTAAATGAGGAATATAAACAGCTCGAAGGTCAGCTGCAGGAATGCAAGTTAAGTCTCGAGGTTGCAGAGAAGAAGATTGAAGAAACAGCAGAGGAATTCCGTAACAACATTGAATCCAAAGATCAGGTGGTAGCTGAATTGAAAGAACTGGCTGAAGACCTAAGAAGAGATCTAGAAGCAAAAGGAGATGAACACAGCATGCTGGTCGAGAATGTCAGCACAATTGAAGTTCAGCTCCGCCTGTCAAACCAGAAGCTCCGGGTCACTGATCAATTACTAACCGAGAAGGAAGAAAAATTCAGGAGTAGAGAGTTGAGATTCCAGCAAGAACGCAGAGCCCTTGAAGACAGAATCGCTACATTGTCCGGGATAATTGCTAGTAACAATGAAGCTCATCAAAGGATGATAAGAGATATCTCGGAGAGCGTGAACAGAACATTGACAGGACTGGCAGAAGTGATCCAGAAATTTGAACAAGACTGTAGAAATTACGAGAACTGCATGTTGGGTGTGTCGGCTGAGCTTCACGCCGCGAAGAACTGGGTCGCAGAGACGAACAAGGAGAAAAAAGAGCTAAGTAAGGAGGTAAATCATCTGGCGGAGAAGCTGCAAGACAAGAAAGAGAAGGAATTAGCATTAAGAGAGTGGGTTGAGAAGGTGGAGGCGAAGGCAAGGAAGGAAGAAGCAGAGAAGGTTATTCTGAGTAGAGCGGTAGAGCAACTTGAGAAGACAGTGGGAGAGTTGGAAAAGATGATGAAAGAAAAGGAGGATTTTATATTGGGTCTTGGGGAGGAGAAGAGGGAAGTCATAAGGCAGCTGTGTTTGTGGATTGATTATCACCGCAGCCGCTACGATTATCTCATCGAAATGGTCTCAAAGGGGAGTGTTAGAGGAGGCAGACAGAGGGCAAGCTAAGTAAGTGCCTAATCATTCTTCTATATTGCTGTGTATGTCCATTTTGGTTTCTCACGATTCATCGTGATCGCTTTTATTGATTCTTTTTCATTTTCTTGTCATCCTTTTTTTTATTTTTTTCTTTTTCTTTTTTGGTTGGCCGGAGGGGGAGGCCACTATGTTGATATGCACATTTTAGGTGATGCTTGAATATCATTGATCAGCACATTATACAAAATTTGGGTGCCAGCTTATCTTTCCTTGCTCGTTACTCCATGCCATTGCTAGCGTCTTCAGATTCTTTTTCTCCAAATATATATATATATATATATAATTTTCTTCCTCACAACTTCTTCCTACACAATTGCTCACTAGTCTGAACTTCAAATAGCATTAAAGCAACGCAAACTGATGACACTCCAGATAGTTTTAATATCGACCGAGCAAGCGGGTCGGCTACTAAGCTGAACCAACTCTCTTCAGGTCGGTAGACAATTTGTTCACCAACTAACTGGACGCTATTGGGCTTAAGCCTAAATCATTTGGGCCAATTTTTTTTTTTTTTAATAAATAATTTAATTTTATAAAAAGGCGCTATGACAAGTATATAAGAGAAAAGTAAGAAGAATAAGTGCACAAATTCAAAAATTCCATGAAATTAGAAAAAGTAAGAATTGTTGTAAGCAATCCTCCAAACATAAAGAGATTTGAACATAATAGCTTTTAACTCTATCACAATCCTCTTGCAATCTCAATCCTCTCAATCTTCAAAGCTAAGATTAAAATCGAGGTAATTGACTCCGCCTCAATCATGATTTGATAAATGGTGATGTTCCACTGATTTAATAAAGACTAATCATGTTCAGAAAACACTGAAAACCCATTTTCTTCTTGTTTTCTTTGTTTTCTCAGCGAGCAGACATAGGCCTGCTGACAAAGAAACATTGAACTGAAAAAAAAAAAAAAAAAAATTATGATAAAATGGAGAAGAAACTCAACTAAGGGTTCGTGTATGAACTTGTGGGATTTGAATGACAATACATTGCCATCATCGACAGAGAAATGCAACTCTCCTTCTCAGACAGATCTCACCCTCACACTGTCGAGTCAACTCAAAAGACACCCAAAACCCTCTGTGGCCTAACTGTTCAGCGATCACAGAAATTAAGAAAGAGAGAGAGAGAGAGAAGTAATGGCCGACAAACTTAGAGTTAGTGCAAAGGATAGGTGGCGAGGAGACGGAGGGGTTAGGTCAAAAGAAATGGTAAGAGGGGGATCTATTGATTAGGTTAGGGTAAAAATATTTTAAAAATTTACATAAAATATAAAATATAACCGACCGATGGGGGGAGACAAAAGCCCAATCGAACCCCATTAGTTCGGTCGAAATCATCGGACCAGTCGGTTTGGGTCGACCCAATGAGCATCCCCAACTGTAGATAACATATTGAAGAGAATAAAGTGGAACTTATGTTGTAATGGTCAACTAGGTCAATGATGATTGAATTTTCAACATGAAGTTCCAAAGTTTTACTTAATGTGTGACATTAATTTGGCACTCCCAAACAGTAGTTACAACACATCCATCATATTACACAGAATCCCAGAATTCACATAGCCAACTGGAAGCACATACAAAAACATAAAGTGCTAGCAAATTATAATTCCAAATATAGGAAAGGGAAGGAACAGAAAGCAAAACCCCTAAAAAAGAAACTATTTTATAATACAGTCAACACAGATACAACTGGGTAATAAATTACTTAAAACTTCTCTGGGAAGACATCAGAATGCATCTAGTGCATTATACTTATTGCCATAGCATAAGAATATGAATGCTACAAAAAACTAAGGTGGGGCTTTGGATAGAGACAAATGGGTCTAGATTGGAAGGAATATCAACAAGCAGCTAAAAGTTGGTTTCTAAGATTCCTCCTAACGGGAAAGAACATAATTTCTTACAATATACCTTCTCCTAGCAATCATCTCGTTTGCTCGCAAAATTTGCACAAAGGTTGAACAAATAGCTTGAAGTTCCTCTTGCTTCAGTCAGATATCCTCATCTCAACTCCAAGAATGTCCTTGACCATCTCGTATGTCACGAAGGAAATTGCTATGGATGGGACCACCTAAAGAGAAAAGCAGTGCCATTAAAATGTAATATATACCAAATATTTCCATTAATAGCCCAGACGTAAATTGATATCTCATATGGATCTTCAAATTCATTTGAAAACGAGAAAATGAAGCTAAAGATAAGCCACCATTCACTCGATTAACCAATTAAAAGGATTTAATCCAGAAAATAGATTGTGCAACTCTCCATCAAAGACATGTACAAAAAGATGTTTGCTATGAAAAAAGGAAATACTGAAGCTAGTGATAGATAGTCAAATGAACATGGAATAATAAATTACACTACCTTCACCGAATTGGGGACCAAACCCTTGTACAATGCTCGAAATCCCTCGTGCCGAACTGTTTTCCTGAATGCATCAACCATACCAGTATATTCAAGGGCTGCCTTGCTCCTCCCCTCACCAGCCACGACTGTTGCAGCATCTTTCCAACCCACCATCTGCATTCTTCGTCGAATGACATCGAGAGGGTAAGCAACTGTCTGGCCAACAGTTCCAGCAGCAGCACCACATGCCAATTTTGTTGTCAAACTCAGCTCAGCGTCCTCAACCAGTCCATAAGGTTTAGTTTTAATCAACCAGTCTTTCAAAGATTCATACACAGAAAAGTTGAGACCCACGTATGGAATCTGCACAGACCATAGTAATTATTTCCTTTCTTTCAAATAAAATTTTTACTATATATATATATATGCCTCTTCATACAGAAACGAGAATTCTAAACCTTCTGTGAATACGAAAAAAATGTAAATGCACGGCATAATTCTATTAGGTACACCCTAAGTTTATGTCCCATCTGAAATGGGCTTTATTTTTAGAGTAAGACCAGAAACAGAAATTTATCACCAAAGCAAAAAAAGCTACATGCATTCAAGTGCAAGACTCTACTATGCAAATATGCAGTGAATCTTTGATGAACAAATTCAATAGGTAGCAGCAAAGGAGCTTCATAAATCAAGTATTTACTTACGACTCCTATAACAGAAGGTAGCCAGCCTCTGTACAGAGCCCGAGGGCCTTCTTCCCGGAGGACTGTAGAAAGGGCATGGAAGATTCCCCTATACTGGCGAGGAGATTTTTCTGTCTGTAAAAATACAGCAAAGAAACAAAGTTAGGCTATTAAAGTGAATACATGAAAATCTGGCCCTCGCACCTGGACACAACTCCAAAGAATACCTGGACAGTCAGCCGACCTCGTACCATATCCATTGGGTAAGTTGCTGACATGGCAATAATTCCAGCACATGCACCAGCTCCGAGTCGTAAAAGTGGAGTAAGCTGAGCCTCTTCTGCATGACATCATGAAGAAAAGTAACTTTAATCATCCATGATCATCATTATCATCTCTCTATATACAAACCCCCTTCCCCCTGGGCAACCCCAAAAATAGAGAGAGGGGCAAAGAGAGATTAAATGCGACAACAGCAGGAATTCACAATGCCACTAGGCAAAATATACCAGAAGAAAAGAAAAGTATCATTTTAAAAATTCTGGCTCAAATTATAACAAAACAAAAAGAAATGGATGGTCGTACCATTTCCAGTTTGTTGTCGATAAAGAAATAAAATACCCCTGTTTACAACAGGTGAGAAAATGGAAGAAATTAATTATTAGGGTAGAGAAATAAACATTAATGGGAATCAAAGACATATCAAAGTGGGGGGGTTTAAAGTGCAGAAACGTACAAAGATGCTTGCTCATAGCTGAAGAACTTGACTGCCGAGTTTGGGATGATACGAGCACAGTTAGTTCCATTGCCTTTAAACAATCCTCTGAAACCCTCAGTTTTCCATATATATTTCAAGCCTTGAATCGTTCCATTGTATTTGATACTATGAGGGTTTTGAACCTGCATAATCCAAAAGCAAAAACTATTCATTCAACTATAGTGACAACAATATATAGTACATCCAAAAGTAAAATATTCTCCCCAATGTCATCATGAGAATCATGAACATATTTCTCTCTCTCAAAGTAATATAAATAATCATGAAATTATATCTGCTTCCTAAAGGGAGAGGGAAAGACAAAAGCATTCCAGATGATGAAGACGAAACTACCTGGAGTAAAATTTTTAATCTTTCTAGCGGAGCAACAGCAGTACGTGAGCTGCAGCAGAAAGTACATGAGACATGTTAAGCGTATTAAACTACAAAGTAAAAAAAGCCTACCACAATGCAAGTACCAAGACAGAAAATTTTGTTGCTAACCCTACCCAATAACTATAGTTAGGTATGTATATATTAAATCCAACTGGGATAGAATTACTGAGAAAATGGAAAGAAGATTAGATGGGTGGGAAAGGCTCTGGTTATCTAAGGGTGGTCATTTCACGTTGATTAAGAGCGCTTTCCAGCCTTTCTACCTAATTCTTTTCTCTCTTCCCTATCTCTGTTAGTGTTGCCAATTGGTTAGAAAATTGAAAGAGGGATTTTTTTGTGGGATGGTTTGGATAATGGGTCTAAATTCCATCTTGTTAATTGGAAGAAGATTTGTACTCCTAGGAAGTTTGGGGATTAAAAGTTTGCTTACTTTCACTCGGATTCTTTTGGGTGGTTATAGAGATACGCTTTGGAGAGAGGCTTTTTGGCGATAGGTAGTGGATTAAAAATACGGTAGTTTGATGGGTGGTTGGTGCACTAATGTTGTCATGGGGCCTTATAGGGTGAGTTTATGAAAACATATTAGGAGGGGGTTGGGATGCCTTCTCTAGTTTTGTTAGTATGGATGTGAGCGATAGCTCTCAAACCAGGTTTTGGCATGACGTTTGGTGTTGGGATCGCTCTTTCAAGGAAACGTTTTCGTAGTTATTTTGCCTTACAAGGGATAAGGACACTCTGGTGGCTGACCATATATTTGCTCACAATGATGTGGTGCATTGGGACATAAATTTTATTAGATTAGTGCATGATTGGGAAGTGTATTCCGCATCTTCTTTCTTCAATGTTTTGTATTCCACCAGGATGGGTTGGGGCAGCAAAGATAAGTTATGTTGGATTCCTTCGGAAAGACGATCTTTTGAGGTCAAAACTTTTTACAAAGCTCTCTTTCCCAAAACTTTTTACAAAGCTCTCTTTCCCAATGTTTGACTCCCTTCCCTTGGAAGAGCATTTGTAGGACCAAGCCTCCTTTTTTGATAGGTAATATTAATTTATATAAAAACGCAAAGGAGCGCAACCTATGTACACAGGAAGTATACAATAGAGCCCATGTATACAATAGCTTTTAAGCTGAAAATAAAGCACATAAGTCTAAAAAATCCGCCAGCGTTGAAGCTTGCGATGAATGCCACATTACTCTCCATGAGAATAGTGTTTGGAGAACCCTTTTCTTCAACTCTACGAGTCCAAGTTCACGGTCCTCAAAACTCCATGCATTCCTTTCTCTCCATAAGCATCACATTACACACAAATGAGCCATTCTCCAAATTTGCAAAACTGTACGATTACCCCTTTGTCCTCTCCAACTTCCCAAACATTCCTTCATCCCACCCGGCATCACCCACGTAACACCAAACAACTGAAAAACCATGTTCCATACCTCCATAACAACCTCACAATGCAATAATAAATGATCAATTGATTCACCACTATGCTTGCACATACAACACCACTCTGTCACTATAATGTTCTTATGTAAATTGTCCAAAGTTAATACTTTCCCTAACACCGCCGTCCACACAAAAAAAGCCATTCTCAGAGGAGCTTTACTCTTCCAAATACTCTTCCAAGGACCAACAACCGGTGTCAAATTTACCCTTACCTAATAGTATGACTTCACCTCAAAATTCTCTCTTTGAGGGAATTCAACAAATTTTATCTACCCCACCATGCCTAATCTGTTGGGAATACAGTACCTCGGAAAATCTCGAAACCTCTTCCATTTCCCAATCATGAACAGGTTGAATAAACATTACAATCCAATGAATATCACCATTAGCTATATCCATATTCTCCTCCACCCATGCCTCCTTTGCGCATGCTATATTGAACAAGGCTGGAAACAGAATCTTCAATGGTGACTCCCCACACCACACATCTTGCCAAAACAACACTCTAGAACCGTCTCCTACTTCATGCTGCTTAAAATTATCACACCCCCTTCGAATACATTTCCGCACTCCCACCCCATAGGATCCTCCTACTTCCTTGGAGCACCAACCACCCCTCATCGTATCATATTTAACCTCCACTAATTATCTTCCTCATTGGCAAACCTCCACAATCATTTACCTAACAAAGCTTGATTGAACTTAATCAAATTCCTTACCCTTAATCTCCCCACCTGCATCGGCAAGCAAACCTTTGACTAGTTTACCAAATGAAACTTGAATTCGTCCCCTCTACCTCCCTACAAAAAGTCCCTTTGTATTTTTTCTATACACTTTGCCACTCTCATTGGAATCTGAAACAGAGATAAAGAGTGCGTGGGTATGTTAGAGAGACTGCTTTTAATCATCGTCAGCCTACCACCCTTGGATAAATACATCCACTTCCACCCTACCAACTTAGTCTCCATCTTCTTAATGACATTGTTCCATATAGATGGATCCCTATAATGAGCACCCAAAGGTAATCCCAAGTATGTAAATGGCACTGACTCCACCCACACCCAAGTATTCTCGACAAACCTTCCACATCTCCCACATCACCTATAGGGACAATAACAGACTTTGACAAATTTATTTTCAACCCCGAAACCGCTTCAAAACATAGCAGCAAACATCTCAAATGACAAAGCTATTCCACCTTTGGCTCGCAAAAGATAAGTGTGTCATCTATGAATAATAAGTGTGACATTATCATTACCTCAGAATGTCACAAACCCACCGAAAATCCAGACATAAGATCTCTCTTCACCGTTGCATTCATCATCCTGCTAAACGCCTCTATCACCAACACAAATAATAGAGGGGACAAAGGGTCCCCTTGTCTCACTCCTCGAGAGCTATTGAAAAAGCCTGCAAACGTTCCATTGATGAGGACGGAGAAACATACTATAGAGACACAATGATGAATCCAACCTCGCCATCTTTCCCCAAAACCACACCTCTCTAACATATATAGTATAACGTCCCAGTTGACATGATCAGAAGCCTTCTCCAAATTCAGCTTGCAAATAAGACCTGATTCCCCAGATCGAATTTGGCTATCCACACATTCATTCGCCTTTAAAATAGAGTCTAGTATTTGCCTACCTAGAATAAACGCATTTTGTGTATGTGACACAAGCTTCCCCAACACTGAGTTCAACCGACTAACCAGTACCTTCGAAATTATTTTATACACCCCACTTACAAGACTAATAGGGCGAAAATACTTGATCTCCACCACTCCAACTTTTTTGGAATAAGCGCCACAAATGTAGCGTTAATGCTCTTCTCAATTTTTTCACTCTCATGAAATTCCTTGAACACCGCCATCATGTCCTCCTTTACCACCCCCTAACATTTCTGAAAGAAAGCCATAGTAAATCCATCAGGGCCGGGTGCTTTGTCGCCCTTCAACTTCCTCACCACCTCCCATACTTCGTCTTCCTCAAATTCTCGCTCCATCCAAATTCTCTCCCCTTCATCAATGGAACTAAAATCCTGATTTACCATCAATAGAGCTAAAAGCCTGGTTGGTCTCCCCTAATACTGTTCAGAATACAGTGTTTTATGAAAATGCACAATATGATCCTGTATAATTGCTGGATCCTCTGTCCTGCTCCCACCCACCATCATGGCAGCAACCGTGTTATTTTGCCTATGCGAATTGGCCAACCTATGGAAGAACTTCATATTCCGATCTCTCTCTTTCAACCACAATGCCCTAGATTTCTACCTCCAACTCACTTCTTGATAAAGAGTCTTCTCTAGGTTGTTAGAACACTCTTCTCACTTAATTATCTCCTCCTTCGTTAAAGCTCTACTTTCTTTAATGCGATCCAGCTCACTCAATCCCTCCTCCATCTCCTTTTTCCGTATCCTTATGTCTCCACACACCTCCACATTCCATTTTTTGAGATCACCTTTCAGAGCTTTCAACTTTCGAGCCAACACATAACTCGGATTACCTTCAAAGTAATAAGAGTCCCACCACCGCTTTACCTGCTCCATGAAACCCTCCTCTTGTAACCACATATTCTCAAACCTAAAAGGTTTTCGACCCCTTCTTCCCGTTCCACACTCTAATACCAACGAAAAATGGTCTGATAGTACCCTAGGAAGCCTTTTCTGACATACATCTGGAAAATATTCCTCCCATTATGTAGATATCAAGAATCTATCAAGTCTGGACCCCACACGCCGATTAGACCATGTGACCCTCCCCCCTACCATGGGAATATCGATAAGCCCCTGCTCAAAAATAAAATCTGGAAAAATCGATCATTGCTTGCGTGGGTCTAGATACACGTAATCATTCTCCTGGATTTCGAACTACATTAAAATCCTCTCCCATACACCAAGGCCTTTCCCACAGATTCATTAATCCACCCAGTTCATCCCATAAATTGCTTCTAACGCCATCATCATTTGGCCCATAAACACCAGCAAAAGCCCATTTGAAATTTTCTGTAACACTTTTAAATACACAAGCTACTACAAATCGCCCTACACATTCCTCAATCTTCTCCACCACTCGCCTATCCCACATTAATAAAATACCCCCGGACGCACCAGTAGATCCCAAGTACAACCAATCAACATAAGTACACCCTCACACACTCTGAATCACCTCTATATTAATGACTTCCATTTTTGTCTCCTGCAAACACACAATATCAGCCTTCCACTCTCATAACCTCCTCCTAATCTTCATTCTTTTCTCAGGCTCATTCATACCTCTCACATTCCACAAAATTAGTTTTGGCTTCATTAACAATATTTACCAGCCCTCCCCTTTCCAGTCGATTTAGATGATCCCTTCACATCATAGTTCACCATGCATTCCAACCGCTTTAGTTGCGATTTCCTCGATTCCCCGATTTGTCACTCGCCTATTGACCATTACCCACTCCCCTGTAAGGTCTACAGGCCTCGATGGCAGTAAACAGAGCCAACAACTCCTCCTCATGCCCATCACATGCTAGGCCCAATGCATGACAGTATTCTAATACCCTCTCTAGCACCCAATCTGGAGACACTGGTTGAGCTCCTCCAACTTCTCCCATTATGGCCAATGGTTGAATATGCAACATCTCTGTCCCCCCCCCAAACCCAAAATCTCATCTACTGTCCCGACCCTCTCTATCAGTGCAAATTCCCCATCTCCATCTCCTATACTCTCCTCTTCCTCCCTATTCTCTCCCGCTGCTTCATCTTTCTCATTTTCAAGTCTGTAGAGCACTGTATCCGAATCCCCAATGTCGCCAAACCCATGGGTCTCCTTTGCCACACCTGCCACACTCGTACCTGCCTCCCCGTCCTTGTTCAGTGACCCATTTTGTTTATCGGCTGCATGTATATCACCCACGAGTTGCTCAGTTGATTTCTCCACGGTCACAACCTCCTCTCCGGCACATTCTGTGTATACCGCATCACGGCTGGTCATCTCCACTATTGGCGGCCTGGCAAAGCCACCTCTCCAGCCTGTGCAACTTCTTCTGCCTCTGTTTCACCCATTTCTATGCCGAACCCACCCAACTTTGTTGCCAAAGCCCCCTCTAATCCGCCTACCAAAATTGCTGCGTTCATCGGACCTTCATTGTCTTCTTGTCCCATAGCAGGCGTCCTACTCCGGCTATTCTCCGGTGGCTCCTCAATCGCTAGTTGTTCCATTCGACCCACAGTTGGCTTTCTTTGAAAAGAAGATTTTTGAGGTCCAAACTTTTTACAAAGCTCTCCTTCCCAATGTTTGACTCCCTTCCCTTGAAAGAGCATTTGGAAGACTAAGGCGCCTTTGAGGTTAGCTTTCTTCACTTGGACAACATCTTTAGGGAGAATTCTCATTCTGAATAACCTTCACAAGTGTCGCATCATAGTAATGGATTGGTGATGTATGTGTAAAAAGAGTGGGAAAACTTCTTATCATCTCCGTTTTCATTGTTATGTTGAGAGAGATTTGTGGAATATAGTTTTTTAGATGTTTGGAGTACAATGGGTTATACCTAGATGTATGGTTCTAACTTGTTGGAAAGGAAGAGTCAATCGAAACAATATGAAAACTGTTAGAATGTAATCCCTACATGTTTTATGTGCCTTTGGAGAGAAAGGAATGCTCGAAGTTTCGATGATTGCGAGAAGACAAATCAGATCTACATCTATGTTTTCTTAAATCCCTCTTTGAGTGGATTTCTACTAACGTCTTTCTCAATGTCTCTAACTTTGTAGATTTATGTGCTCTGGGCATTTTCTCTTGTAAACTTAGTGTACTTGGGTTGCGCCCGTAGTGCTTTTTAATGAACTCGATTTTACTTATAAAAAATAAAAGTTAGGCGTAGTAATGAGGCAGGTCAATATTTTTTTTTTCTTCCGGTTCAAGCACCTCAACTAAAGACAGCATTCGGATACATAGCAAAATCATGATTTATATAGGAAAGAATCAATACACTTAAGGCATATTGATCTAGACAACTTTTTTCAAACAAAATGCTTAAAAAACCTTCAGGCTCAATACCTCTGGTCTGTAAAACATGCCAATATCACATGTTAATCACTAAGACGGCCATACTCCCTGTAGTCGGAGTGAAGGGTGAAGTCATGAACTCAAAACCTACTGGGTGAGTAACTTAACAAAACCAAAAACTGAAAAAATTAAAAAATTAAAAAATTAAAAATTAAAAAAATTAAAAAAAAAAATTAAAAATTAAAAAAAAAAAAAAAAAAAAAAGAGAGAGAGAAAAAAGGAGGTAAAAATATCATAAATTTGGTACCATTCATGGAGCCATGTAACAGTAAAGATGCATAACATCCTAATTTGCCTTGAATCCAGTCCCTTAACAGCCAGGATAAGAAAATCTAAATGATATTAAATAACCCCCGCCCCTAAGATGACCAAAAACAATAAAGTGGTACCAATAACAGAATGCCCTACTCGAATTTGTTTCAAAGCACTGTCAATGAGTATCTGATCTCACACCCATCTAAACCTCCCCAACAATCTGACCCAAGGATATAACCAATTTCCTCAAGAGACACTTCCGATGAACACCAAGAACCAAATAGAGAAAAATAATTCATGCATCTCTGAAGTGACAATTCCTAAAACCATCCAAATTCGGTAATTCAACCAAATGAAACAAGAAATACACGCCGAATTTACAAGACTCAGAGGGTAAACTTAGTTCTCCAATGATTCATGCAACTCTAAGAAGGGCAATCTCAAAAATAACCAAAATTGTTAATTGAACCAAATTGAAATGAAAAATAGAGACCAAATTTTTCATTTCTTACATAGTAAACTTAGGTATCTGCCATGACGCTCAAGAGGCAAATAATACCCAAAAAGAAAGAAAAAAAAAAAAAAAATCATCACAGTATTTGAATAATCACCTCAACCACTATATGTATACGACAAATTCATAAAATATATTCTTACAGTTCATTCACACATACATTTACATGTAAATATGTATGTGTGTTTGTGTGTGCGCGTGTATAAAAACTAAATGAAATCGCAAAAACCAAAAGCTTAGAAATGAAAATTTGAAAATTCCAATAATTAAAGGAGAAATTACTAAAATTAACGAAAATAAGATAAAAAAAAAAAAAAAAACACGAGCAAAATCAAACAACAAAGAGGAATGGTCCAGACAAAATCAAAACTTTTTCTCCCAAAAAAAGAGGATCCAGCAAAATCACGGAAACCAAACAGAGCCAAAATCAGAGAACTCACACTCCGCCAGCGACTCCTCCGGCGACGAGCGACTTGCAGATGCTTAGGACGGCGTGGCCCGGCGCCTTCACCCCTTCCCTCGCGAGCTTCGCCTCCTCCGCGAGGTTCACGATCGTCGACACCGCGGACTCGCTCGTCGTTTTCCCCACAACATCTTCCGACGCCATCGCTAAAAAACCCTAGGGTTTCGCGGTCAAAACGCCCCGCTCGACCGGTTCTCCGGCCACTTAGCGACGTCGTTTAGCAGTGAGAGCGAGTTCGCATGTCCGTACGAGCACGCTTTGCTAGAGATGACCGCGTGTACGTTTGGTTCGGTTTTAGAAAGACCAAAAAAGAAAAAAAAAAAAAACAGAAAAAGAAAATGTGAAGGGCAAAATAAAAAAAAAAATGAAAAATGAATATTTATATTCAATGAAGTGGATTGAGCTTTTCCTCACCATTCATTTACCTAATTATAAATCTTGACCAACTTATACGTCTCCCTACATTTTTTTCACCCATTTGGGAATATGACGTGTCGCAATTATAACACTTCTTGGTCTTTAGAGTTGAGAAGTATTTTTGTTATTTATTTATTTATTTTTTAATAAAATTGTCCCTCAATTATAAACAATATGATACTCTCCTCACATTGGTGAAAATGTGGTTACGATAAAACCGTTAATGGCAATCGCCTAGGTAGTTAGTACAATTAGTTAACTGCCTCTGTTATCCGCTTAGGCGATTAACAGGCATTTAGCCAATTCTTTATAATAGTTAGCGGTTATTTAATAAGGAAAAAAGAGAAAAAAAATTAGAAAAAAAAAAACTAAAACCACGTCATTTTATGTATATATATGAGGTTAGTGGTTTTTTTAACCGCCTTCAAAAGCGGTTACGAGGTTAGCTGTTAGGATGATTAGGGCAATTAGCAACTAACCGGACTGTTAATAATCGCCCGATATTTTAGTTTTACTCTCCCATTTATTTGAATTGGAAATGATCCAAAAAAATGAACTATTGAAATTTATTAGAGTAGATAAGTTACGTAACCTCTCTCTTAGATGTCAAAATTCAAATACCCTAATAACATGATATACGAATTGAGTCCCATAACTTTATTTATTTAATTGTAATTTTTTAAAATACTTAAAATATTCTACCAAACATCTATTTTCAAACATGAAAATATACTTTTTTTTTTCTTTTTTTTTAAAAAAATTTTAGGATTTTATTGAAGTATGTAGGACGTAAAGAATAGAATCTATATAGATTTTTAAAGATAATTTTATGGAAAATCGTGACACTTTATCGATTGTATATACGGTTGCGTAAGTATTTATTAAATCTCGCATAGCTGCGAGTTTGGTGAAAGTATAATATAAATTACTAAAATTTTATTTTGTTGTATTTAATAACTTTTAAATTACAGAACATCATATATGTATATATTATTAAATTTATAAATTTATTGATAATAAAATCACTCAGTTTCATTTTTTTCTCGGGCAAACTCGTGTGTTGGGCATCATTGATTTATATTCCGGAGATCTCCTGTAAAGAAATTGTAGATTATTAAATTATGCGAATTTAGATTGTTTCTTATATGAAACTGCATAAAAAATAATGCATATTACCAATGCTAATTGAATATATTTTCATCACATTCTTGTGTTTTATGTCCTATAAAAGTTTTGAACCAAAAACCATATTTTAGAGTAACATGCCACGTTTTTATCATTTTTAAACCGTTCAATTTTATTTATTTTAAAAAAAAAACCCCTAAATTTACATAATTTTTTTTAAAAAAATTATAAGGAATTGATGAAAATAGGATTGACAATGTAGATGCAAGAAGTGATGGAATATGATTCTCTCCAATCCATTATGGATTGGAGAATATGCAGTTGATTTCTTTTTTGAAATCCTACAGCCATAAATATGACACATGTCCCACTACCATAAAAAAAAAAAGATTAAAAAAAAAGAAGAAATTAATTAATAAAAAAATAAGGAGTGATTGGCTACTCCATCTTGGCCATAGTGGCCTGGGGGTAGTCCGGCCACCCCTAAACCCAAACTATATATATATATATATATATATATATATATCTTGTTTGGCCCCGTGGACCACCCCCAAGGGCAAAACGCTTTTTTTTTTTTTTTTGGTAGATTTGGCGACCACCCCCAAGGGTCATGGGGTGGCTGAAGCCCTCCCCTAGCCCCAATTGAGGTGGTCTGGTCACTCCTTAATTTTTTATAATTTTTTATAATTTTATTTTGTAATTTTTTTAAAAAATATATATATAATATTTTATTATTATTTTTTATTAATGGAACTAATGTTCTATGTCTCAGGATCTCTTTAAAAAGATTCTGACCTTTAACTGGATATTCTCCAATTTAAAATGAACCAGAAACCATCTATCTAGAAGTGATAGTATTCAAAGCTTATCCATAAATGTCACTATTTCATTGGAAGCCAAAACCGTGGATAATTTAATGGAATCGATGCTTTTGGTTTGGTTGTCAATATCCAAAACCTCAATGAAAGTGATGGGGTTGTTGAAAGAAATAGCTATCAATTTCAGCATTTGATCGTGCTAAAAGGACAATAAATCCTAGCCACATTTGCACAAGAGAGTAATACGTGGCAGTTTTCGATGCCATTTGATGTTACGTACTAATATTCCTTTATAATCTGTTTTTTTTTTTCTACGCAAATACTATTCCTTGATAATTACCGTTGAATTATTCTCTTTACAATGAAGCAAGGAATTTTAAAGAGAAAAATTGAGGCTGTTGTTTTCCAGGTTGCTGGGAGAGGAATTATTCCAACACCAAAGCCAAAGGAAACTAAATTTGTGTCGTGGAATTATAGATTGTCAATTTTCTTCATTTAATTTGATTATAGTATTTATAATGTCTTTGCCACTTATGGATGCCATGATAGGGACTGTTTATCTTTGACCACATCCTCTCAAATGTATATATTCCCAACACAATTTAGTATTAAGGGCAGGATTGATACAAAAAATAATTATTATTAAAAATGAAATAATTATTTTTAGTTTTTAAATTCTTATATATTTTATATATTTATAATTTATAATTTTTTATTTTTAATATGAGTGACACGTGTCATGATTTTATTGGCACCAACGTGATATACCGATAGAATCCGTCAAGTTTTTTGACGGAATTTGACGGCCGAGAATAATTTGTTATTTATGCATATTCTAAGGAACTCTTGTAACATTTTAATACCACATGAAACTTATTGCAAATTAAGTAAACTACATGGATTTTTACACCAATCATTTTTATTTTTCTTATAATAAAGCTCAAATATAAAAATTCAATCTCTAGTTGTTCTGCTTTTACTCTTTTGGATCAGGATCCTCTATAATTGGGTGATCAAATTTTACTGAAATTCAAGCGGCCTATAAAAAAGGGGCTACTGAATTTACCTACCTGGACTAAATAGGTGGGTCACATACTTTAAGTTGTCCGAATCAAATAGGTCATGCAACCCACTCTATGTAGATTGTTTGAATTTAAGTGAAATTGGAACACCCAATTGTAAGGATTTTCATTCTACTCTTCTTTTTTTGCTTCTTAAAAAAAAAAAAAAAAAAAAAAAAAACCTAACTTCAACCTAGGATTTGTATGGACTCTCACATTTCAGGCCCAACCCTCCATACTTGCTGGCCATAAAAAATAAAAAAATAAAAATACTAGGGGAGCAGTACAAAGTGTCGCGAGGCCACCACTACAAAACGACAAAAAAAGACATAAAAAACTGACTACCCAATAGAAAAGGATCATTTCCATTTCAAATTCTCTCAATTTCCTTCGGTTAGTACATTTAGAAAGGCAAAATTGTTCAAATTTTTTTTAGGTTAAAATTTTTGGACAACACTACCCTTCTAAATGCATTAACTGGAGAAAATATTGGAGGGGATTTGAAATGGAGAGGATCCTTTTCCCCGGCCAATAGGTTAATATTTTTTCTTCTTTTTTATTTTTTTATTTTTTTATTTTATTTTATTTTATTTTTTTAATGTGATGATCAATGCTATCATAATGAGATCATGGAAGTCAATTTTGAAATTTCAAAAAAAAAAAGGCTAGATAATGCTTTACTTTTTGTTGGCATTAATCAATTGCTTTTAAGATAGTTGATTGTTATTTTTTATAAAATAAATTTAATTTTTACACGAGGGAAAATTTCACTTAATTAACTTCCCAAAACTTTCATCACTTTTGCAATCATTTACATAAAGTTCAAAAACTCTCAATTTATTAGTGGTTATAATTTAAAAAAAGTATACAATTTCACAATTCCGTTATTTAACCCCAAAATACCACTTCATTTTAAAATAGGTTTAGGACATTGATTCTTCTGTTGTCGCTTGGAAAAATTTCAAAGGTCGTTGCGGTGGTGCAAGTTTGAACAGTAGTGTTGATTGTGGTTTTTTTGTTGTTTTGATGGGTTGGAGTTGGGCGGAGGACCTTTTTGTGTGGAAAATTATATTGAGTTGTATTTTTTATATAATAGACGAATTATATTTGAACAATTGTAATAGAAAGAAGTTGTTTATTTTAGTTAGATGTTGTGGAAGATTATGTTGTCAAATTTATAAACAAATATCGATCTAAGATATATAGCGAAGATTGGCTTCTCTATGATGCTGCATGCC
Source organism: Corylus avellana (assembly GCF_901000735.1). Classification (NCBI taxonomy): domain Eukaryota; kingdom Viridiplantae; phylum Streptophyta; class Magnoliopsida; order Fagales; family Betulaceae; genus Corylus; species Corylus avellana. The sequence goes on along the minus strand of NC_081543.1, from coordinate 23,895,217 downwards.
AAGCTGAGAAATGCAACACAAAATCAATGAATTAATTAGAAATGATTTGTGGATGATCTCTGTGTGATTTGATTACATCTTTTGGGAAACAACACAAATCCAACGTACATCTTCTTTATTGTCGCCGTAGTCCCCCTATGAAATCAACACAAAGCAATGAATATTTAGAAATATAGTTTAAATATTTACACCAACAGAAATACACAAAGTTAGGTTGCAAAGTTTTGCAAAACAATGTGCATATTTACCTTGAGAATAACATGAGCAAACGCTGAAAATTGCAAAGAACCCAGCCACCGAAATCAGAATCCCTCTATAATCACATAATCTAGGAGGCAATTCAGAGAAAATCCATCAAATGTGAACACACACACATATATATATATATATATATATATATATATATAAATTCGAGCACAAAGAGATTGAACAAGAGGGTGCCTTAAATTATTAAACGCACTTAATTAAATTCGAATGGTCAAAGATGTTCACCTTGAGAAAGAAAGAAATGGTGGATTTGAGAGCTTCATTGGGTTCCTCTTCATCTCAGAACCTACAACGGGCTAAAATTGATTGAATGTGAAAAGTTAGGGACGTTTTACCTTTACGTTACATCATAATTAATACTTTATTTTAAAAAACAAAAATACATTCTCAAAATAATGATACAATTAAAAAAAAAAAAAAAAAAAAAAAAAAGAGGAAGAAGAAAAAAAGACCGACAACAAGCATCATTACAATACAACAAGCGTATAAAACATCATAATAATTTGCATGTAGCCCACAAGCAACCATAAATTAATGACAAATAGAGTAAGATTTTTTTTGTTTTATGAATAAACAATCCACTAAGCATTAAGGTTAGCTTTAAAAGAGTAGGATTTTTAACAACCCCCACCAACACACACTAAAGGGGAAAGGATTCGAGCAAGCTTACACTCTTTCTTCCTTGAAAAGTTGGCTGGATCCAAATTGGGGTTATAAACGTTGATGTTGGAGAAGACGGAAACTGTGATAGAAGACGATGCTGAAAGCTTTCATCTCCCAAGTTAAAATGAGTAATAGGATGGACACATAGCTGAGGACAACCAGGCCTAAAATAATCCACAAAGTATATACAATTTGGATGGCATCCAAGCAAGCCAGAAGCCGGCACATAGGTTGAAGAATTGTCATCCAAGAACCAAGCACCGTCACCAAGAACAAGGTCATTCGTTTCAACTTCAACCCACTTGGGCTTCCCATTCAGAAATAGTAGCTTGAAAATCTTGAACCCTTGTGTCACCAAAGGAGCTATTTGCATCTTCATACCACCAAAAATCTCATCGATAAAACTAAAAGTAGTCCTTACAAACAATAGTAGATCTCCACCAGCTGATTCCACAATATAGTACTTCTTCATCTTTGTGGAGGCGTCATAAGAAAAGCAGTCACTTGAAACAATGTTTAGCTTGGGAGATCGATGTTCACTAATATCACAAGTTTGGACACCACCAAATTTATCGAGGGCATAAAACAAACCTTTGGAATAAATAACATCTGTAACATTTTGACTATGCTCTATGCAAGTCCATTCTTTATCACCTCCCCTAATGAAACACAAATCACAAGCTCTAGAGATAACCATGACCGTGTAATCATCAGGAGTCACTATAGGGTCAACTGACAATATAACCTTATCAATATGAAGGTAGAATCTACGTAAAAACGGTGGAAGGCGAATAATTTCATCACCCCCTTTGACTTTGGAGCAAAATGGATATGATAGGGTGATGACAGAATCCCCATCCACGCAAATCAACCATCCATGTGAAGAACCACACCATCTTCGACTACCACTGGGCATGAATGATTTTATCTTGTATGTTTTGTTTTGGTCGAAACTGAGTATACCGATTGTAGTTTCTCCCTCATTGGACAAAGGACTGTGAGATAAAAACAGTAGTGGAGGTTGATGCATAGAAAGTTTGAGACGCCTCTCCTCATTGTACTTCTCTAGGGCAAAGGCGTGCCATGACTTGCAAACAACACTAAAGCGAACATAGTCGGAGAGTGTTACTAAGTTGTCTATAATCAAAACAAGAAGGCCCTTCGGAAGGCACGCCCAGTCAGAGTCCGTGGAAACTGTAGAGTTTTTCTTCTCTAACTGTTTGTGTTCAATGAGCGCCGTCTTGTCTTGATGAAATAATGTTGAAGCGCGCGTGTGTACTGCTATGCCCTACATGGTTGAAAGAGAGATGATCAAAGAGAATAAAAAAAAAAAAAAAATCCTAAAAGATTTGTCAAGGCGTAGTTGAGATAGAATATTCTTCACACAAGAAGAAAAAAAGAGAGAGATAGAATAATGGGTTATATTTTCTTATTTTTGAAGAACTTTCTTAACATTGGGCCACCAAGTGTGGAATGACTGAAACTACAAAATCAAGTCCTCAATATTGAAAGTTATGCATCAAAACTTTCAGATTACAATAAAGATAAAGAAGATAAAAGGCATAAAGCTATCAGACGAATACCCTTGTATTTATATACACTTGTAACTTATTAGGCTTTATTGATAACCCTTTTTCTATTCTATTAGGTTATATGAGTGATACCATCCAGCAGTTACCAATTAATAGGCCGGTCTAAAGGTATTGCCAATAACCCTATCAAGATGAATTGAATTAATCGGTTCAATTTTGAGGCATTAGAGTTTCTAACCTCGTGTTTTAAAGCATTTTCAATTGATTACTCATTCTCTTTTTCATCCGAATCAAGAATGGGAAGGAACTCCAATTGGCTTAGGAAAAAAAAAAAAAGCTTATAAAACATCGTAATAATTTGCATGTAATTACCCACAAGCAACCATAAATGACAAATATGGTAAGGTTTTATGTTTATGAATAAACATTCCACCAAGCATTAAAGTTAGCTTTAAAAGAGTAGGATTTTTAACAACCCCCACCAACACACACTAGAGGGAAAGGATTCCAGCTTACCGTACTCTTTGTTCCTTGAAAAGTTGGTTGGATCCAAATTGGGAGCCACATTGATGTTGGAGATTGAGAAGATGGAAACTTTGATAGCTGATGCTGCCGAAAGCTTCCATATTGAAAGTTAAAGATGCCCATGTCAAAAGAACTAAAAGGGTACTGGAAACATGGGTGAGGACAACCAGATCTAAAATAATCCACGAAGTATATAGAATTCGAATGGCATCCATGCAAGTCAGAAGCCGGCACATAGGTTGAAGAATTGTCATCTAAGAACCAAGCACCGTCACCAAGAACAGGGTCCGTCATTTGAACTTTAACCCACTTGGGCTTCTCATTCAGAAATAGTAGCTTGAAAATCTCGAAACCTGTTGTATCGGCCACAGTTATTTGCATCTTCTTATCACCAACAATCTTATCTATAAAACTCAAACTCCTTACAATCTGTAATAGCTCTCCACCAGCTGATTCCACAATATAATTCTTCATCTCCATAGAGTTATAAGAAATGTAGTCACTTGAAACCATGTTCAACTCTGGAGAATATTCACTAATATCACAAGTTTGAACTCTACCAACTCTACCAAATTTATCGAGGGCATAAAACAGACCTTTGGAATAAATAACATCGGAAACATTTTCACTATGCTCTATGCAAGTCCATTCTTTATCACCTGCCCTAATGAAACCCAAATCACCTACTCTTTTGATGACGATGACCATGTAAGCATCAGGAGCCACTATAGGGTCCGCCGACAATATAACCTTATCAATATGATGGTTGTATCTAGGTAAAAGAGGTGGGAGGCGAATAATTCCGTCACCTTCTTTGACCTTATTAGAGCAAAATGGATAGGATAGGGTAATGGCAGAATCCCTATCCACGCTAATCAACCATCCATGTGAAGAACCACACCATCTTTGACTACAACTGGGTATGAATGATTTTACTTCGCATGTCTTGTTTTGACTGAGGTTGTGTATGCTGATTGTAGTTTCTCCTCCTTCATTGGACATAGGATTGTGAGGTAAAAACAGCAGTGGAGGTTGATAAAGTTTGAGACGCCTCTCCTCATTGTACTTGTCTAGGGCAAAGGCATGCCATGACGTGCAAACGGTGCTAAACCGAACATAGTCTAAGAGTGTTACTGTGTAGCTGTCTAGAATAAAAAGAAGAAGGTCCTCCGGAAGGCATGCCCAGTTCGATTCCATGGGAACTGTAGAGCGTTTGTCAAGGCCCAGTTTTATTTTAGACGAATTCAAGGCCTAGTTCAGATAGAATATTCTTTACCACAAAAAAAAAAAAAAGTTAAATAAATAAATTTGGAATTTTCAAGGAAAACACCCACAAACCCAAACCGAGAGCCAGAAAAAGAGACATTCTTTTATGATTTAAAAAGAGGGTTAAATACTAAATACTCCTAGATAGATATTCCTAGAGTTTCATTATTTTATTTTTTCTTACTTAGGGTTTGATTTTTTATCACAGGAGGTCCCTGTGATTTTGATAATAGAATAAGTTAGTCCTTCGTCAGTTGATCATTAGTTGACATAACGAAATTTCACGTGGACCAATCAAATATTGACACGTGGCACCTACTTAAATTTTTTTTTTTTAAATTAAAAAAAAAATAAAAAAAAATAAAAAAAAAATAAAATTTGGGGGTGGCGGAGCCAGCCTTGGCCCCAAGGGGGTGGTCGAAACCACCCCCATTGGGTACTGGGGGTGGCTTGGCCACCCTCATGGAGCCTAGGGGGTGGCCGAAACCACCCCTAACCACCCACCATTGGGGGGTGGTTTCGGACTGGGGGTGGGTTTTGGCCACCCCCATCCGGCCAAATGGGGTCGCCAGGCCACCCCCTTGGCCAAGAGCCACCTCCAATTTTTTTTTCTTTTCCTTTTTTTTTTTTAAAAAAAAATACATTTTATTTTTAATTTTAAAAAAATAAAAAATTTTAAATAGGTGCCACATATCAATATTTGATTGGTTCACGTGGAATTCCATTAAGTTAACTAACAGAGGATTAACTTGGTCTATTATCAAAATCACAGAGACCTCTTGTGATAAAAACCAAACCCTAAAGGAAAAAAAAAATAATAATAATGAAACCTTATAAGGTATTTAGTGTTTAACTCTTAAAAAAAGATTAAAACACAAAACTAAACGTACAACCAAACAAAACTTTATGCTCCCTCTCTTTCTTTCGGTCTTTCGGAGATTTTGTTGTGTCAGTTTGATCTCTCCGTACTACTACGGTGCGAGGAAAAGGACCTCCCATGGATGTTTCCCAAATCGGAGAGAGAAGCAGTCGTGTGTTTTTCGAAGAGAAAAATACGACATACAGAGAAAAATAAACACGAGAAAAAGAAGAGAAAAAGAGAGAGAGAGACCTGGATGGGTTGAGCCGAGCACTGGCTTTCTCCTTATCTTTCTCGGTCGTTTAATTGAATTTGGATGGATTGAAGGCCTGTTGAGATATATAGATAAATGGGTTAACTTATCTTGTCTTGCAATATTCGTGTAGGTGCTTGACTACTACCTTTACCGTGGGACCTCTTGTAGTTTTTTTATTTTTTTATTTTTAATTCAAATTGGGAATGGTTACATTGGATCAAAACACTAAAAACGTTGTGGGCTATTCAACCAAAATGAAAACAATTAACCTCTCTGAGAGTTGCATAAAATGGTTATCGAAGCAAAAGAGGCATGTGCGGACTTAATATAAGGATTTTTACTTTCTTTAAGATCTATGATTTTATAATATATGTTAATCATTTAACATTTCTAAGATAATATTTAATTTTATATGTAATAAACTATAATTAAAATGATAAATTATTCATTATCAAATTAAAAAATTGATTAAATACATTTTAATATTTAAAGAATCTAAAAAAGAAAAAAGTTTGTAAAAACTTTACTTAACTTTCCTAAACTTTCGTCCCCAAGAGGTAGCTCAATCGGCTAGGACCACGCCTAATGAAGCAGAAGTCATTAGTTTGAATCCCCCTCCCCCCTCTTGTGTGGACATGTCAAAAAAAAAAAAAACTCTCCTAAACTTTCATTGATTTTGAAACGATCCCCTAAACTTTAATAGCTCTCAATTTTAAAAAGTTTGTAATGTCACTCGTACCATTAAGGTTTGGGATTAAATAAGATGGGGTATATGTGAAATGTCAGTTATACCTCTATATTTATAAATAGGGAAAAATACACTTTACCCCTGAATTATCCACTCATTGGCACTTTGACGTCAAATGTTTAAAAAATTACACTTGACCTCCTCAAAGTTTAGCACAGTGACAAAAAAAAACTCATCTGTTTATTTTGGCCGTCACTTTGGACGAAAACCTAGTCACATGCGTGGCACGTGACACTTTTCAACCAAAAAGTTCAAAAATGCCCTCGAGGGGTAAAATATAAACATAAATTACTTCGAGAGGGTAAAGTGTAAACATAAAAAAAAAAAATAATAAAAAAATAAAAAAAAAATTATTTTTATTTATTTATTATTATTATTATTATTTTTAAAAGCTTATTTCAAAAAAGAAAAGAAAAACTAAAATAAAACAAAAAACTGGGGTTAATTACATTTTTAGTACTAAGATTCACACTTTTTTTATTTTCTCACCTAGGTTACAAATCGTATCACAAATGGTACCTGAATTATGGGAAAAGACCAACTTAGTACCTCCGTCATATTTTGTTAGCCCAAATTAGCGTTCGTCATGTTACCCTAAAAATGCCACATGTCCCTAAAAATTCTGGTTTAATAACTGGCTGAGCCACCCCTAGGGACGGTTTGGCGGTGGCCGAAACTATCCCCAGAGGACAAAATGGGGTGGCTTGGCCACCCTATAATTTTTTCAATTTTTTTAGGGATTATCTTTTTTGATTTTTTTTTTAATTATTTTTATTTTTTTTTTGGACATGTGGCGCCAAATATTTTTAGGAAATGTGGCATTTTTTGGGGGTGACACGTGGTGGTCCGTTAGTTTGGGCTAACAGAATGTGATGGAAGTATCAAGTTGGTCTTTTCCCATAACTCAAGTACCATCTGTAATACAATTTGTAATCTAGGTGAGAGAAAAAAAAAAAAAGTGAGAACCTTAGTTAACCCGAGTTTTTTTGTTTTAGTTTATATATATATATATATATATATATATATATATATATATATATATATAAGTTTTTATTTTTTATTTTTTATTTTTTTTATGTTTACACTTTACGCCCCGAGGGCATTTTCGAACTTTTTTGTTGAAAAGTGTTGTGTGCCACGCACGTGACTAAGTTTCAGTCCAAAGTGACGGCCAAAATAAACAGATGAGTTTTTTTTGTCACGATGTTAAACTTTGAGGGGGTCAAGTGTCACTTTTAAAACATTGGACGTTAAAGTGCAAATTTGTGGATAGTTCAGAGGGGTAAAGTGTATTTTCCCCTTATAAATAATTAAAAATTCTAAAAAAAAAAAATATGAAACCCACAACTTGACCGTGGTCACTGGTCAACCCGACAACAATTTTTTTTTTTTTTTTTAAATGGATATTTTGGCACCCCCATTAGTATTTAACAAAAAATCCTAAAAGAAAGATGACATAACAATTTTTTTAAGCTGAATAAACTAAATTAAGAATTTTTTAAGTTTAAAGAATGATTACGAAAATGCTAAAAGTTCATAAAAGTTTCCCAAAAGATGCCGGCCTATTTGAGATTGTGTTTGAGGTGCCTAAAAATGCTTTTAACACTCAAAAAGTCCGTTTGAAGAAAAAAGTATTCGTTTGGTAAAAAAATTAAAAGCACTTTTAAGAATCTAAAAAGCTTAAAAATGACCAAAACACATTTTGACAAAAGCTTAAAAATAAAGCTTTTGCCAAAAAAACACTTTTTGACTTAAAAGCTTTATTTGTCAAATGTAATCCCAAACAAGCTCTACGAGTTAGATGGGTTTCCTGAAGTTGTTCATTTCGTCTGGAAATGAGACCCCATGGTCCCGTTTTGGGCTTATTTTATTTTATTTTATTTTATTTTTTTTTTTTTCAGGTAACTTCACTTTAGACCTTGAATTATCACACGATTTGACATACCTTCGGAACTTTAAAACTTCTCAATTTGAACCCATTGAACTTTCAATTGTAGTCAATTGACCCCTCCATCAATTTTTGAGGTTAAAACCCCTAAAATGATAAAATTACCTTTCAATTTTCTTTTTATTAAAAAAAAAAAGAAAAAAGAAAAAAGAAAAAAGAAAAGAAAGGGTCACAAGATGGCCCAACCGTGGATCACCTTGTGATTTTTTATTTATTATTTTTTATAATTTTTAATTTGAAATTAAGGGTAAATTTAAAATTTTATAAAAAAGTCAGGGGTATAAACGTTATTGTCTCACTTTTAACGTTTAAAATCTGACGGAAGGGTTCAAATTGAGAGATTTTAAAGTTTAAGGAACTTGTCAAATTGCATGATAATTCAAGAATCTAAAGTGAAATTACCTTTTTTTTTTTTTATAAAAAAAAATGCAATGGAATTGCCTTTTACATGAACTGCTTTATTCCTTGGATATTATTCCCCGTAATTATAAGTATTTAAAGTATCATAATAACTTGGGATGTAGCCGACAAGCAACCATAAATGACAAATAAAGTATGCCTTTTTGTTTAATGAATAAACAAATTCATATGGAAATAGGATTCTTTCCAGTTCATTTGAACTGGATTTTATCTAGTTAATTATATTATAGGAGTATTTTTGTCTTTTCACTTTTTAAGAGGACAAAAATGCACCTACAATTTAACTAATTGAATATTATCTAATTCAAATAAAATTGAGAGGACCCTAATTCATATCGATCATGCAATACAGTTAGCTTTTAAAGCGTAGGGTTTTAACAACCCCACCAACACAAATTAAAAGGGAAAATGTTACGATATAATTGCTAAGCTATGAGGGAATTTAAAGCTTTTTAAATTCGTTAAAGGAAATCAAAACCTTTTCAAATAGTGATTAAACTTTGTATTAATCAATTAGGCTTATAAATAAGATAATTACAAAGACATGAGATAAATTCCTTTTTTTTTTCTTTTTTTTTTTTTGATATGTCCGCATAAGAGGGGGATGAAGATTCGAACTAGTAACCTCCGCTTTATTAGGCGTGATTCCAGCTGATTGAGCTACCTCTTAGGGGACACATGAGATAAATTCCTACCTCTACTTGAAGATAAAGTACTCTCTTAATACAAATAAGGGGAAAGTCCACATAACCCCCTCAAACTACCACCCAATTGATAATGTCTTTCCCAAACTTTCAATTGTGACAATGTCCCCCCCCCCAAACAACTAAAAATTGTCAATATTCCCCCCAATGATGAAATTACCCTTAGTAAATTTTTTTTTTTAAAAAAAAAACTAAAACTTCTAGGAAAAACTTTTTTATTTTTTTTTTATTTTTGTTTTATAATTTTATTTAAATAAAAATTTATGTTTAAAAAAAAAATAAAATTTTCGTTTAATAAAATGATTTTTTTTTAAACTAAATAAAAAAAAAAAGTTTTTTTTTTTAAATAAAATTTTCCGTTTTAAAAAAATAAAAAATAAAAATTTTTGTTTTAAAAAAATTGTTCTTTTTAATATTATTTTTAAATTAAAATTTTTTCCTTTTTTTAAAGAAAATCATATATTTTTTTTTAATTTATAGGGGTATTTTTGTCTTATTAAGAAATTTATAGGGACATTTTTGTCTTATTGCTAGTCTTGGGGGAGACATTGACAATGTTTTGATAGTTTGGAGGGGACATTATCAATTGGATAGTAGTTTGAGGAGAGTATGTGGACTTTACCCTACAAATAAACTACTAGGAGATAACTCCTACTAAAATAAAGATAACTAAAGAAACACTAATTCTGCGACTTGGAGATAAAAACAAAAATAACCACTAATTAAAATAGTGATGGGTAAGATAACTCTCCATATTTCATTAAACTATCCCCACCACATGTTTTCACGGTATATTTCTTCATCCCAGCAGAGAATATGTGAAATCGGTGGGAGGCAAATAATTCCATGATTATAACCTGGTCCTTTTAAGGTTAGAGAAAGATGAATATGGATTTGTTCGGGCAGTGGCGAGATTCTTATCCACGCTAATAAACTATCCATTTGAATAGCAATAGTCCAATTCCAACGTCTCTTACTACTAGTGTATATGAAGGAATTTAACTCCAATGTCTTGTTTTGGCTGAAGTTGTGTATGCTAATTATAGTTTGGACAGGGGTGTAAGGGTCCAAAGGGATATAAATAAATTTTAGGGTTGGCAAAGCAGGTACTTGGCAAATAAACAGGTACTCATTTATCCTATGTATGTAACTATTCTTTATGACCCCTAGAAGAACCTTATTATAAAAATACATGTATAGGATAAACATGTCGTAAACGGGTCATGTCAGGTACCTGTTTTACGAGCCCTAAATATAATAGTAGGGGCTCCTTAAGTGTAATGAACATATTAGGTTAGTGGGTCAAAGCCTTTGGTGAGTAATGCCCTAATAGTTAGGCTTGAGTTTAGGGTTGGCAAAATGGGTAATCGAGTAGACACGATTATGACCCGCTAAGACCTGTGACCCGATTACCCAAGACATGAACACGACCTGTTTAGCTAAATGGGTTAGCGGGTCTAACACGATTATGACACGGAAAATATTCGGGTAACCCGACATGACCCATGCACTAAACAAGTAACACGACCCGACACGACACGACCAGTTTAAAAAAATCCCTTAATCAAAATTCGAAAAATAATTCACATAGGATAATGTTTTGGACTTTGTATTAAAATTTTAAGATATGGTTGGACTTTGGACTAAAACCGACTTCATATTTGCATTAATAGCTGTAACATGAGCTTTGAGAATATTCCATTGGAAACTTTGTATCAACATATTAAGCACAATTTATATCATCCTACTAAACTTTTACAAGTTCCTTTGCATATAGACAATAGTTAACATATCAACATATTAAGCACACTACATATCATCCTACCGAACTTTTACAAGTTCCTTTGCATATAGACAATAGTTAACATATCAGCATATTTAAGCACACTACATATCATCCTACTGAACTTTTACAAGTTCCTTTGCATATAGACAATAGTTAACATAATCCATCATCATTAGATTCTAAACAAAATAACTAAATAAGGTTTTCATGAGCCATCATCATTAGTCATTACAAAATATGAACTAAATAAAGTTAATATTTCAAGAAATATTAGCAGATTGTGCTCCAGATGAATTTGGAATGTCACAAGAATTAACATCAGTTGTCAAAACTTCATCTTCTATGCTATCCAACTTCATTTGTGCTATATCAAAAAAATAAAGAGGAATTAGTATTATTATAGTGTAGTTAAAAAATAATACAAGTAAATGAAAAAATTAAATATGCAAATAAATAATATTACCTTGATCTCCATATAACCAATCTCTAGTGCAAATTAATGTCTCAACAATATCAGGCTTGAGTGAGCTCCTATATTGATCAATCACACGTCCACAATACTAAAGTGGATTTTGAAGCAATCATAGAAACATGAATACTCAAAACATCACAAGCCATTGCAGTTACTTCAGGATAACGAAATTCATTTCCTTTCCAAAATGAAAGGATGTCAAATGAATCATTCACAGCCACAGACCTAGGTTTCTCCAAATAAATTTTCAATTGATTCTTTTGTGAATTAACATCGACTCCACCAAATGCCGAATATTCTTACATGAAAAAGAAAGAATATAAACATAAATAATTAAAAGTATTAAAAAGATTATATACTAAGTTACTAAGTTACTAAAAATATTATATACTAAGTTACTAAAAAGATAAGAAATCAATGATATTATTCACCTGTTCCCAAGGTAGTGTTGCTCGAGTTACTTGGGGCTGCTGAATAGTTATGGAGCTTGAACTAGGTATAGAATAAGCACTATACTCCATAAAAAGGTTCTTTAATTTATTATGAACATTCACATACTGTGTATAATTCATAACTTCATAGATCTTCGTATAGTAATAATTTACAAGATGAAGCTTGTAACGAGGATCTAAGATAACTGCAACGGCCAACACTTCATTGAATTCCAACCAATATTTCTCAAATTTAGAGAGCATTTGAGTTGCCATTAAACTCTTATGCTCATCTTCACTCACAAGGTCTTCCTTCAAGCTCACATAAATCATGGCAATCACAGGAAAGTATAAGCTGGCAGTGGGATACTTAGTACCAAAAAAAGCACATGTAGCTTGGTAAAAGTAAGCTAAAAAACTTTTGATATTATCCACCTTTCCCACTCAAGTGCAGTAAGACAATGTTTATAGTTTTTATCAGTCATCTCCAAATAACTAAAAGCACGCCTATAGTAAATGGCACTCTCAAGCATCAGATATGTAGAATTCCATCTGTTTAGCACATCTTGTTTTAACCCTTTATGACTGTCCAATGACATTTGATTCATTGCTTGAAAAAAACTTTGTTTTCGCACTTGTGATCCCCTAACATACTTCACGCTATCTTGAACCTTTTGGATAGCATTATTGATCTCTTTCAATCCATCTTGAACTATCAAATTAAGAATGTGAGCACAACAACACATATGAAAGAACTCACCATCACAAGGAAGGACTTTTTTCCTGTTCAATTTATCTTTTAAGAACCCAATACAAATATCATTGGAAGAAGCATTATCCAATGTTATACTGAAAATCTTGTTCTCAATCCCCCACTCTTGTAGCAAATTATATATAACATCAGACAAAGATATACCATTATGTGGTGGGGGAATAAATGAAAAGTTTAACACCCTCTTAGTTAAGACCCAATCTTTGTGAATAAAATGTGCAGTAAGACACATATACCCATCAGTTGCCAAAGAAGTTCACAAATCTGATGTTAAACAAATCCTCACAGGACAAGCATTCAACATAGATTTAACCCTTTGTTTCTCCCTCAAATGCATCTTAACCAAATCAGCCTTAGCAGTATTTCTAGAGATAAATGGTACATCACCACGCAAGTACTGATGTACTTCTCTTACACCATCATATTCAACATATGAAAAAGGCAAATCATGCTTAATAACCGAAGCAACCAACAATTTTCTATATCTTTTAGGATCAAATTTAGAGTCATTTATCCCCAGAGATCTTGCTTTTCCAGCTAAAAGCATTTGCCCAACATCATGAGTGTTTCTCCCCTCGCAATTTTTACTATGCTTTCTTAAATTTTCAGTTCCATATGAACTTCGAGCCCTATATTTATTACCACACATCTTGCATTTTGCCCATACCTCCGGGTCATTTGGATCAGCATTAGGAATGATATCATAATATTGCCAAACAACTGAGGTATTCCTATGATTCTTTCCCTTTTTCTTACTTCCCATAGAAACAGAGTCATCTTCTAGTGAATTTATTTCAACAACATCATTGTCAATTTCGAATGACTCGAATGGATCTTGAACAATTTCTTCATTAGTCATCTACACCCATAATAATTAGTTAAAGTATATGCTATCAACTAGTTTAATAAGATTCAATGACTATATAACAATTACATGTCAAAAATTTGGTGCGTATTAAATACATGCTTTATTTTGCCATTGATGCACTTTACATCATTCAAACACTTCCTCCATAGATCATCTTCTTTTAATTTGTGTACTATATTTTAAAGACAATATCCAAATAGATAAATACTAATTTCAAACACTTCCTCTCTGTTATTCCAAATTTCTAAGGCTTTCAAGTTTCAACTTTAGGAATATTTCACTTTGATTATCTACATAAAATGTTTATCAAATTCTAGCCACATCAAAGCTTATTCTGAGCCCTATATAATCAACAAAGTAGAAGATAGATTAATACTTACTAGTCTCTACCTAGCCAACAAACCGTCTAAAAACAAGCATACCAAATCATGCCTATAACTCTCTAGTCTCTACCCAGCCAACAAACCATCTAAAGACAACCAAAAAATGCATTATACATTATACAAATCATACATTATCAGTATTTACAGTGTACACACAAAAAATGCAAAAAAAAAAAAAGACAACCAGTAAAATCTAAAATAATAATAATAACAATAATAATAATAATAATCAAAGCAAGAGATAGAGAGAGTCAGAGACATACCGCCATACTGAATACAGAGTGGAGAGAGAGAGGCGCGGCTGAGTTGGGTTAATGGAGAAAGAGGCGCAGAGATGAGTCAGATGACCACTGTGAGTCCGTGACACCATCCACCACAGGGAGAAGAGGCGCAACACAGAGATTTTTAGCTGAGAGAGGGAGATAGAGCCGAGAGGGAGAGGGAGAGGGAAAGATAGTCGCCGGTTTGGGCTGTGGGTGGATCAGGTGAGTGAGATTTTTTTTTAGATGAGAGAGGGAGATGTGAGCCGAGGGAGAGACAGCCACCGGCTTGGGTGGGGCCTATGGGGTCACGGGTGTGACCGTGTGGAGTGAGATTTTGGGATGAGAGGGAGATGGGAGTCGCAGGAGGGAGAGGGAGTGGCGACGCTTTGCCCGCTTGGGTCAATGGCAACACTGGGTGTGACCGTGTGAGTGAGTGAACTAAGAAGAGACGAAGAGAAGAGTGAAGAGATGAAAGGTTAGGGTTAGCCGGTTAGGTTAACTTAGTTTTTTTTTAAAAAAAAAAAAAAAAAAAAATTAAATAGGTCTTGCGGGTTAACCCGCCAGACACGAATTTAGTCGGGTCTTAATTGGGTAGACCTGAACCCGATAAGCCTAAACCCAATACCTACTAACTTTGTGTCGGGTTCGCGGGTCGTGTCAAAATTGCCAACCCTACTTGAGTTGATGGGTTAGTTCTATATAAGATATAAGGCATGGAAATGATTATTTAGTATAAGATTTCTTGGAGATTAGCTATTCTCAAATCAGCCTCGGAGATTCTTGGGCTTCTCTCCAAGTGCTAAACCTGCTTTGGATCACAAAGTGTAGAATGATTGAATGACTGAAACTATAAATTAAATTGACTTTGTGTTCTTGAAAAATATGCCTTAAATGGAGATGGAGAAGATAAAATTAAGAATTTTTTAAAAAATAAAATAAAATTGTATGAAATTGTTATTTTAATGGACACAAATTTCCTTAGTTTGACACAAATGTTATTCAACATCTTTGAGTTTCTCAAAAATTAATGTTTGGATTCATAGGTTAGTAGAATGACAATAAATGACTGTTAAGAATATTAAAAAAAAAAAACATAGAGATGACACTTGACACTTATTGAAGTTGGTTGGAGAAAATTTCCTTCAAACTGGTTTGGAGGAAATTTATGTTCTATTTTAATTGTTATAAACAAATATTATCTACAATGTTATCAATATGAGAATTTGATTTGGTCATGCATTTAATTGGCTCATGATCTATTCAGACTTTGATTCTTAACTTTATGTTCTTGCTTAAAAAAATAATAATAATAATAAAAAGATTTATCCTGCTTCAAAAAAAATAAAAATTTATGGGAAAAATACATTTTACCCCCCTGAACTATCCACACATTTGCACTTTGACTTCCAATATTTAAAAAGTGAAACTTGACCCCCCAAACTTCCAAATTGTTGCAATTTGACCATTCTGACTTTTTTTTTTTTCCCAAAATGCCCCCATCCCAAGTTGAAAAAAAAAAAAATAAATAAAAATTAAGGGGTGTTTGGTCTGGGGTGGCTTTGGCCTAACTGGGTTGGCCGGCCACCCCTTAATTTTTATTTATTTGCTTATTTTTTTAACTTTGGATGGAGGCATTTTGGAAAAAAAAAAAGTTAGAATGGTCGAATTGCAACAATTTGGAAGGTTTTGGGGGAGGAGGGGGTCAAGTGTCACTTTTTAAACATTGGAGGTCAAAGTGGAAATGGGTAGATAGTTCAGGGGGGAAAATGTTTTTTCCCCAAAATTTATCTTCTTTATTTTCATCTTATACATAACTTATTAACTTTCAATGTATACTCCAAGAGAATAACTTCTATAAGGTCTTGGCACAAACCAAGACCTTTGTGCTCTCCAATAAGGACTTGACAACTCAGCGTAGAATATTGTAAGACAAATAAGTAAAAACACTGAATTTTTATTCTCATATCCTTGAAAGTAAACCTTTTCTATTCATCTACCCAGCCACCAAGACGCTGCCACTGGACATGCCGCAGCCACAGATCTGGCCAGCACATATGACACTCGGCCAACCCACTATAGAAGTTGACGATATTGCGTTGCAGGGAAGCTTACTCTTGAACCTCAAGGTGCTGCCAAGATAGAAGCTACCGTCTCAGAGATCCATCTACCCACAATTATCTTTGTTATTCATCTACCCCAATCAAGTGGCAATCCTCAACAACCCTACAATGATCTTTGCTAATTCAGCAGCTCCTCTCTCGCTATAACGTCTCCTTTACCTATGAAACAACCCACAATTAACCCACGCTTACTTAACTGACTAATGCACAATCAATAATTTCTTCATTCACTGAGAAATTTAGAGACTCAATCAGCCCCTAATCCTAAATAAAATTTTCCTTTGAATTTTTTGATTGATACTATACTCTTATAATTTATAAACATTGTGGAGGAAAGTGGCGGGGGATGAGCGGCAGAAGAAGTGAGTGGGCTGGCCGGCATCTTAGACGACGTTGTCTGTGTTGGCCGGATCCATGGTCGCCGCCGGCGGCATGTCCGGCGGCAGCATTGTGGTGCATGGCTGGGTAGATGAATAGGAAAAGTGAAGGAAGGGTTTTTATATGAGAATAAAAATTTAGTGTTTTTGCTTATTTTCCTTAAAGTGTTCTTCGTTGATTTGTCAAGTCGTTACTGGAGGGCACAAAGGTCTTGGAAGTTATTCTCATACGCCAATACTTGCGGAAATTGGGCTTATGAGTTGAAATACTAGAAGATGAGAAATTTAAGGAGATAAGAAGTATTGTTTAATTCTATTGTAATACTCTGTAATTATTTTGAATAGAGTATGTCTTATAAAATCAAACCGAAAATTCTTGTTTTGTAAGTACAATATTCTGGATACACACCATAGATTGTTCAAGAGCTACTTTTGCTAAACAATGAGCTACTTCATTTGCCTCCCTTCCTACATGCCCAACAGCCCAAAACTACAAGCGGTTGAGAATAACTCGAGTATCTTCTATTAATTGGCCATATCGATTCCAACAATATTCTTGTTTCAAATTATTCACAACTTCAAGCGCATCGTCATCCAAAAAGATCCGTTGAAGACCTAGATTTTGGCAAAAACCCACCGCCTTCCATGCTACTATTGCCTTTACTATTGATGGGTCAGTTATAAAAGGCACAATGGTGCACATAGCTGCCCGCACAGTTCCTTCCGCATCCCTCACTATCACTCTCACTCCCATCATCTTGGAAGGAAGTAGCACCAATAGCAACATCCCAATTAACTTTGTTTACCCCTTGAGTAGGCTTCTTCCATCTTTGTTTCTCAGTTTTTCCTGTTTTGGCTTAATGGACCTCCATAATAACATAAACTAACAAACCCAATGTCAAAGTTGGAATCATCATAAAAAATAAAATAAAAAAATCAAAGAGCTTATGGATACCGCCACATAACCCAATAAAATTGGAATGAGATGAGTGTAGTATGTATAATTATTCTTTTAAATATTCAATGAAAACGAAAAGTGACTATAAACACATGCACAAAAAGGGGAGAAAAAACGTCTATAAACACATCAAAGATGCCATGTTATGATACCTAGGATCTTTAGTCCCTTTAGGATGACTTTATGAAATATTTTCTCAACTAAATTTCAATTTTCAAGAAAACAATTTCAGCTAAAAATATTTTTTTAGTATTTAACTCATGCAAAAAATCATCCGATGACTTTTGAGGAACTTAGATGGCATATTCCGACAGTGACCGATAGCATATAAGAAAGTATATACGAAAATGAGAAGTTCAAACTCAAAAAATGGTTTAAGAAAAAAAAAAACAATAAAAAAAAACTATTTTAGGCAACTTAAAGAATATTTTCCTATCAAAATTTTCGTTTATATCAAACATTAAAAAAAAAAATTTTAAAAAAATATTTTTGAAAAATATTTTCCCCAAAAATCAACCGAAAAAAGGGTTAAATTTACTTTACCCTTTGAAGTTTCATGAGTTTTTTAATTCGAACCCCAATGTTTAAAAATTGGTAATGTACCTCCCTAATGTTTCAAAAAATTTCAATTCAAACCTTCCTTTACTAATTTCCGTCTAATTAGACAGAAATCTATGAAATTATGTAAATACTCTTAAGGCTTTTTTTTCTTTATTTTTAAATTTTCGTCCAATTAGACGGAAATTAGTAACAGATTGTCTAAATTGAAAATTTTTGAAACATTAAGGGGTATATTGCCAATTTTTAAACATTAGAGTTCGAATTGAAAAACCTAAAAGTTGAAGAGGCAAAGTGACTTTAACCAAAAAAAAAAAACACAAAAAAAACACAAAAAAACAAAAACAAAAAACAAAACCCCTTCATCTCACACTGTATTTCATTTACTCCAAAGTTCTAATACCAGCGGGGAGTGGAGTGCGAAAAAACCATGGCTCAGGTTCTGAACCTAAGCGCACCAAATCGAACCATCTCTAAATCGTTCTCGACTCGTTCTGAATCACCTCGTACCCAATACACCTCGTTGACTCGCCATGAGATTGTGAACCAGACATGGAGTTCTCTGCAGCAGAAACTCAATTGTAACGGCAGATTTTCTTGCCTTTTCTCTGACAACCGGAGAGAGGTACTTAAACTTTGTATTTTTTATGTGTATTCTTTTTACGTGTTTGGTTACTGAGGAACGTTTCTGGGTATACTGCTAAAGTTTATGGTTATAGCGGAAATTTGATAGTGCGAAAGCTTGAAAGATGCTGTTTTGAGTTCAATGGGGTTTCCTGAAGTTTTTCATTTCGCTTGGAAATGAGAACCCTGGTCCCGTTTTGGGCTTCTTGAATTGTGTTCTTAAAAATCAAACTTTTGATGAGGATTTTTTTTTTTTTTTTTTACTTTATTTGTAATGTCTATGGTGGACTTGCCTTGTACATGAACTGGTTAGAAATTTGATCGAGCCCCATTTAGTGTTTCCCTTGTACATGAACTGCTATATTCCTTGGATTAAGTTGGATATTATTCCAGCGATACCCTGGTCCCGTTTTGGGCATCTTGAGACAAATTCAGTTTTGTAAACCCAACTGGGTATTTTAAGCCAAGAAGTCTGAAAAATCAAACTTTTGAAGAGATTTTTGGACTTTCTTTGTAATATCTGTCCTGGTCTTGCCTTGTACGTGAACTAGTTAGGAATTTGATCGAGCCCCATTTAGTGGTTCCCTTATACATTAACTGCTTTATTCCTTGGATATTATTCCTCGTATTTGTAAGGGTTTGGATAAGGTTTAAAGGAAGTGGATAAGGTTCTAAACATGATACATGCAAATCATTTAACATACAAAGGTGCAGTCTGCCACTAAAATGATGAATAACCCTCACCAACTCCAGAGTAATCTCCATTTGTAATTATTTATCAAAAAAAAAAGTAATCTCCATTTGTAATCTCTTGATTCCTCAACATTTATCTTGGGCCCCTATTGCCATAATTTTTGTTAACTTCTACCAATCCAACAATTTTGATGTTGCAGTCCTTGGTGCATATAGTAGATGAACAAGTTTAGTTTCCAATGGCAGCCAGGTTTGTAAAGCCAGATTCTGTTTCCTTATAACGGGGATTGTGGGAAAGGTTCACCAGAGAACAAGGTGCACATGGTGTTATGATCTGCCCTTGTTGTGTCTGGAGTGTCATGATTTGGATTGGCCCTGCCTTGAGAAAAAAAGGTGGGTATAACTTATAAGTAGGAAAGGTTCATCAGAGAACAAGGTGCACATGATGGTATGATCTGCTCTTGTTGTGTCTAGAGTGTTACGACTTGGATTGCCCCAGCCTTGAGAAAAATATAGGTTATGCCAAGTGTAAAGCAGCATTGCATAATTCTTAATTAATCAAGTCCCATAATTCTATATCCTGAAATTTAACTTGCCCCATTAATTCTATCCTGAAATTTAATTTATGTTTGGGTTATTCATGAATAACAGTGTGCTAATTCACGGCCAACATGAATAGCAATGAGGCATGAGCAGCAGAATTAGACATAGGATATGGTTTTAGATATGATTGATGGCCAACATGCTGCCAACCCAATGTAGTTGGAACAAGGTTTCCTTGGGTTTGTCAAAAAAAAAAAAAACTGCACATTATAAGGATATGGGGTTGTCAAAAAACTGCACATTGTAGATTTAATTGGAATTTGTTCCTGATAGTTCTGCTGCATTGAACTCACGGGCATCTCTTTCCCCCAATCTGAGTTGTTTACGATATGTTGACCTAGTCTGCTCCATCTTGTGTGGGGAGGACAATAAAGCCTGAGCACTTCATTGTGAAATATAATTTTCTATAATGCTGGTTTATCTCCTCCAGGATCAATTTAGCTTTGCTGTATCTATGGTTGCAGGAACAAGCTAGGAAAGCATTAGAAAGTGCACTTGGTGAAAAGAAAAATGAATTTGAGAAATGGAACAAGGAAATTAAGAGGAGAGAGGAGGTGGGTGGAGGTGGTGATGCTGGTGGAGGTGGTTGGTTTGGATGGGGTCGACGGTTTGGTTGGTCCAATGGTGACCATTTCTGGCAAGAAGCACAACAAGCAATTCTCGCTGTATTAGGAATCATAGTCATGGTAAGCAGTTTCCTTCTTTTACCATTTAAAAGTTTTTGCATAATGCCAGTGTCAAAAATACCATTCTCATACATAATGTTTTGCAGTATCTCATAGTTGCAAAAGGTGAAGTGATGCTTGCTGTCATCTTCAACCCATTGCTGTATGCCTTACGAGGAACAAGAAATGCACTTGCTATCATAACATCAAGAATCTTAGGAAAGACAACTCCAGATAGTCATGTTGATTTTCATATGTCGAAGAAGGATGGCTACAGCGATATTTCTGCCAAAGAGAGAGTTTTGAAAAAATGGGGAAGTGAGTGATAGTTTTGTTTCAGGTTTGACATCAGTTCAACCCTTCATGCATTGCTAGTGTCGCAATTGTGTTGTACATCATGTTTTTGGCTTGTTGAATACAATTTCCTTGGCGAGGCCCTATTTTATCAAAGTTAATTAATGACCATTTCAACGTTATGGGGAAAGCCCATTGTTATGATGGGTCTCATTCAGTATTGGTACGAAGTTCCTCTCTGTAATAGGATTTGAACTGTACATCAAACTCGATTTATTTTTGATCCCATAATACTTGAATTCTTTGTTGAAATCTTGATGTAATCGAACCTACTCGTTTTAAGACCATGGAAGGCTCCATTGAATCATTTCATATCCTTTTAGAAAACACTGTGGACTTGGGCTCCGTTTACTTCGACGTAAAATGGTTTTCGGAAAATGAGTGCTGCATTTTAAGGTGTTTACTTCGACGTAAAATAGTGGGCAATGAAAAATATTTTCCTTTTGACCGAAAATTCTTCTTTAATTTTTGGACAATGGTTTACAGTAACTGTAAACTATTTTCCGACTTTGAGCATCTCATTTTCAAATTGACGGACCTTGCCAAGTCTCGCCCAAAACCTCGTCGGGATTTGACTGGAAAATGACTTCCCTGAAAATATTTTCCGACGGAAACTATTTTACATCGAAGTAAACGGAGCCTTAGTTTTCTTTATGATCCAAATACCCAGTCAGGGCAAGTTAAAAGCTCATATTAGATTCACTGGATTTCCACTATGCAGTCATCCAAGTTGTTTTCATTTTGTAATATGAATTGTAGTGCCAGTTTAGCATGGACAAAGTTTCTTTCAAATTGTGTTAGAAAAAATTCTTTTTTTTTTTTATAAGTAATAAACTGTTTTATTAAAAGCGTAAAGGTGCCCTGAAGTACATTGGGAGTATACAAGAAGATCACTTAACTAGAAGGGGAAAAGCAAGCAAGAAAATCATCATAACTAATCGACACTGGAAAGACATGCGCAACGGTCCAGAGATACAAAGTATGAAAGCAAGAGGCTAAGATATCTTCCAACGTGTCAGTCAGATACGGTCTATATATATCATTATATATTTAGCCATAATTAGTCTTTCTAGTTATGGCATGTTCTTGTATTATAGCTATAGTATATTGTAATTAATAGGTAGATTTTAGTTACCTTATTTATTTCCATAGATTGCTGTAATTGCTGAGATACAGCCTGTAAATACCTAGACAATTTCTATATAATACGAGGAACCCTCACATTGAGAGGTATTCAATACAATTGACATGGTATCAAAGCCATCATCTAAATTAGGGTTGTTCTAGGTTTTCAGTTACCTGTTGTTTTTTTTTTTTGTGGCGGTCGATAACTTCGATCATTCTGGTGGGTTCTGAACTGCTATTTGGTAGTTTTTTGTTGAGGGTCGAGGCAGTCTACATTGATTAGTGGCTGTCGGGAGAGCCTTTGGAGGTTGTGGAGAATCCTTGGTGGCTGTCGGCGATCTGGGTTGTCGGAGATTTGGTGCTGTCGGCAGGTTCAGGTGTGGCGGATTCTATTTTGGTGTGGTGTGGAGCGTTTCCGGCGATTTGTGGTGGTTGTCGGCAGACTTGGGCTTTCGGCGATCTCCTTGGTGGCTGTCGGCGATCTGGGCTGTCGGTCGTTTTTGGGCTGTCGGCAATTCTAGTGTATTTGGGGCTGACGGCGGCGTGGTCGGTTTTGGGCTGTCGGCGATTCTGGTGTATTAGGGGCTAACGGCAGCGTGGTCGTTTTGGGCTGTCGGCGATTCTGGAGGATTTGGGCTGACGGCAGCATGGTTGCATGATCGTTTTGGTTGCTGTTTCTATTTGGTGAAGACGTGAGGTGCAATTTGGGTGCTGTTTGGTGGGCTTGGGCTTGACTGGTAGCTGTGGGCTCATATTTTTAGTTGTTGGTAACTTTGGGCTTGCTGGGCTTGGGCTTAGTTGCTGTTTGGGGTTGCTGATTGGTGTTTGACTTGTGTGGACTTGGGCTTGCTGTCCAACAGATCTGGTGGGCCTATTACTCCTTTATCAGGTGTTTTAATTTCTAATTTTCTTATTTCATCATGTCTTCTAGCGAGGCTTTTGGGGTTCGTTTTACTGGAAAAAATTATTCTACTTAGGAATTTCAGTTTCAATTATTTGTTACGGGAAAAGAGTGATCCAGCACCTACGGAAACTAAGGAGTTGGCTAAGTGGAAGGTCAAGGATGCACGTGTGATGTCTTGCATCTTAGGGTCTGTTGATCCTCTTACTGTGCTCAATCTGAGGCCCTATAAGACTGCGAAGACTATGTAGGAGTATTTGTTGAAAGTTTATCATCAGGACAATACCGCACGCCGTTTTCAGCTGGAATATGAGATTGCTAGTTACACTCAAGGCAATCTCTCCATTCCGGAGTATTTTTCTGGTTTTCAAAATTTGTGGGGAGAATTTTCTGATATGGTTTATGCGAAGGTACCTGCTGCATCTCTCTCTGCTGTTCAGGCAGTTCAT
Organism: Corylus avellana; assembly: GCF_901000735.1. NCBI lineage: Eukaryota > Viridiplantae > Streptophyta > Magnoliopsida > Fagales > Betulaceae > Corylus > Corylus avellana. Next base: position 23,871,627 of record NC_081543.1, on the reverse strand, counting down.
GAGCAAAGCAAGAGAGATCAATTCCTGATGAAATTGCGCCCTGAATTTGAGGTTATTCGCTCAAATTTAATGAATCGGGATCCATCTCCATCTTTGGATGTTTGTTTTGGAGAGTTACTTCGCAAGGAGCAGCGTCTTCTCACACAGGCTACGTTCCAGCAAGATTCCAACCCGAATCCAGTAGCCTATGCAGCCCATGGGAAAGGGAAGGGTAAGGATATGCGCAAGGTCCAGTGTTTCAGCTGCAAGGAGTATGGTCATATTGCTACCAACTGTGCAAAGAAATCTTGCAACTACTGTAAGAAACAGGGCCACTTTATCAAAGAATGTCCCATTCGACCTCAGAATCGTCCAGCTACTGCCTATCAGGCTGCAGTGAACACCTCTTCTGCTCCAGTGATGTCCTCAGCTTCTTCTGCGGCCGGATCAGCTATTCTTACTCCTGAAATGGTCCAGCAGATGATTATGTCAGCCTTTTCAGCCTTAGGGCTCCAAGGTAATGGTACTATTTCTTCTAAGTCTTGGCTTATTGATTCTGCTGTATCCAATCATATGACCAGATCGTCCGATACTCTTTGCAATGTTCGTCCATATCATGGTTCATCCCATATTCAAGTAGCTAATGGGAGTCATTTAGCTATTACTGAAGTAGGAGATATCAATCCTTCATTCAGAGATATTTATGTATCTCCTGGACTTTCTAGTAGTCTTATTTCAGTTGGCCAGTTAGTTGAAAAAAACTGTGATGTCCATTTCTCTCGTAATGGTTGTCTTGTGCAGGATCAGGTGTCGGGGAAGATACTCGCGAAGGGGCCTAAAGTTGGCAGACTATTTCCACTGCACTTTTCAATTCCTAGTTGTTTATCTTTGGCTTGTATGACAGTTAACACTCCGAACGAAGTATGGCACAAACGTTTGGGTCATCCAAACTCTGTTATTCTGTCTCATATGTTAAATTCTGGTTTGTTAAGCAATAAAGAACGTGTTTCTAAAAATTTGTCATTTGACTGTTCTGTATGCAAGCTTGGTAAGAGTAAAACTCTTTCGTTTTCTTCTCATGGTAGTCGTGCTGCAAAATGCTTTGATATTGTGCATAGTGATGTATGGGGCATTTCTCCTATAATTTCTCATGCTCGATATAAATATTTTGTGACATTCATAGATGATTTCAGTCGGTATACTTGGGTCTATTTTCTTCGGGCCAAATCTGAGGTCCTGTCTGTTTTTCAGACCTTTGTAGCGTATATTGATAACCAATTTTCTACAAGTATTAAGATTTTGAGGTTTGATTCTGGTGTAGAATACATGTCTCGCGAGTTTCATGATTTCTTACACCACAAAGGAATTGTCTCTCAGCGCTCTTGTCCTTATACTCCGCAACAAAATGGGGTGGCAGAACGAAAGAACCGACATCTCTTGGACGTTGTTCGCACCTTATTGCTTGAGTCATTTGTTCCTTCTAAATTCTGGGTTGAGGCATTATCTACCGCAATTTACTTAATTAATAGACTGCCCTCTCAGGTCTTGAATTTTGATTCTCCTTATTATCGATTGCATCATCAGCATCCTAGCTATCTTGATTTGCATACTTTTGGATGTGTTTGCTTTGTTCATTTACCTCCTCATGAACGTCACAAACTTTCTGCTCAGTCTGTTAAATGTGCCTTTATGGGTTATAGTATTTCTCACAAAGGTTATGTTTGCTATGATCCTTGTTCTAACAAAATTCGTATATCTCGTAATGTTGTTTTCTTTGAGAATCAATGTTTCTTTTCTACACATGTTGAATCATTGCCTGAGATTAGTATTCTACCTTGTTTTGATGACTTGCCTCTTTTGCCTGAGCGGTTCAAACCTGGAATTGTGTATACTCGATGTCTACCAACTTTGCCCCTTACCGGGACTGACCCTTCATCTGAAACTGTTCCGACAACTCCTCCGATTGACCCGCCATCTAAGACAGTTCATGAGTCTGGTCCTCGACGCTCTACTAGGGTATCACGTCCTCCTGATAGGTATGGTTTTTCCCACACTTCTTATAATGCTACTTTATCTTCTATTTCCATCCCTACATGTTTTTCCGAGGCTGTAAAATATGAATGTTGGCGGAAAGCGATGGATGAGGAACTTCGGGCTCTCCAAGACAATCATACATGGGATGTGGTTCCTTGCCCCTCTCATGTTAAAGCCATTGGTTGTAAATGGGTTTACTCGATTAAGCTTCGCTCTGACGGGACTCTGGATCGGTATAAAGCCCGATTAGTTGCTCTTGGGAATAGGCAAGAATATGGGGTGGACTACAAGGAGACATTTGCTCCGGTCGCGAAGATGACCACAGTGCGTACAATTATTTCTATTGCCGCCTCCCAAGGCTGGCCACTTCACCAGATGGATGTCAAAAATGCTTTTCTTCATGGTGATCTCAAAGAGGATATTTACATGACTCCTTTTCCGGGTTTGTTTTCTTCTCCATCTGCCGCTGTGTGTAAGTTAAAGCGGTCTCTCTATGGCTTAAAACAGGCTCCCCGGGCATGGTTTGAAAAATTCAGGTCTACTCTGCTTCGCTTGTCCTTTGTCCAAAGCCAATATGATTCTTCTTTGTTCCTTTGCAAGACTCCGACTGGTCTCGTTCTTTTACTTGTGTATGTGGATGATATTGTCATTACGGGCACCGACTCCAGTTTGATTGCACATCTCAAGCGGAATCTTCAAGACTCTTTTCATATGAAAGACCTTGGTCCTCTTACGTATTTTCTGGGGTTGGAGGTGCACACTGATTCTTCCGGTATATTCTTGAATCAACACAAATATACCCAGGACTTGATTAGCCTGGCTGGTCTTCAGGATTCTTCTTTGGTGGATACTCCTATGGAGGTTAATGTGAAATATCGACGTGAGGAGGGTGATCTTCTCTCTGATCCTACTGTGTTCCGACAGTTGGTAGGCAGCTTGAACTATTTGACTATTACTCAGCCTGATATTTCCTTCGCTGTCCAGCAGGTTAGCCAGTTTATGCAAACTCCACGCCATCTTCATTTAGCTGCTGTTCGACGTATCATTCGATATCTTCGAGGGTCCCCTGGCCGTGGGTTGTTCTTTCCAACCGGCTCTCCTCTTCGTCTTGTTGCTTATAGTGATGCGGATTGGGCAGGATGTCCTGACACTCGGCGGTCTGTCACGGGTTGGTGCATGTTTCTTGGTGATTCTGTGATTTCTTGGAAGAGTAAGAAGCAAGCTCGCGTTTCTAAATCATCTACTGAATCCGAATACCGGGCAATGTCTGCTGCTTGTTCTGAGATTGTCTGGCTTCGTGGGCTTCTGGCTGAGCTTGGTTTTTCTCAAACTGATTCTACTCCTCGTTATGCTGATAATACTAGTGCCATTCAAATAGCTGCTAATCCTGTTTACCATGAATGTACGAAGCATATTGAGGTAGACTGTCATTCTATTCGGGAAGCCTTGGACACTCGTGTTATCTCTCTTCCTCATGTTTCCACTGATCTCCAGATAGCTGATGTCTTCACGAAGGCTATGACACGACAGCGTCATCAGTTCCTTGTGGGCAAATAGATGCTTCTTGATCGACCAGCATCAATTTGAGGGGGGATGTCAGTCAGATACGGTCTATATATATCATTATATATTTAGCCATAATTAGTCTTTTTAGTTATGGCATGTTCTTGTATTATAGCTATAGTATATTGTAATTAATAGGTAGATTTTAGTTACCTTATTTATTTCCCTAGATTGCTGTAATCGCTGAGATACAGCCTGTAAATACCTAGACAATTTCTATATAATACGAGGAACCCTCACATTGAGAGGTATTCAATACAATTGACACAACGTCCCCTCCAAATCCTCAAAGCACATATTATTTCTTTCCCTCCGTAAGCACAAAAAAAAAAACAAATAGGCACCATCTTCCAAACCGCGGCACACCCCCTCCTCCCCGAAGACTACTAACTGGCGAGTAAATCCGAAACCCGTCTCGGCATCACCCAAGACACCCTAAACCGACCAAAAAAGGCACTCCACAATGCATAAGCAACCTCACAATGAAGGAGAAGATGATCCACCATTTCCTCATTCCTCTTATACATACAACATCTATTCGTCACAATCATCCGTCGCTTCCTAAGGTTATCTAAAGTCAGAATTTTGCCCAAAGCCGCTGACCACACAAAGAAACTCACCCTCGAAGGAGCTTATGTTCTCCACACACTCTTCCAAGGGAATACCCTCCCTTCAGAACACGCCAAGGAAGCGTAAAAGAGCTTGACCTTGAAACGACCTCTTTTGGAAGAGTTCCACCGCAACCTATCTTCACACCCTCGGTACACTCGAGCAGAATGTAACACTTGAAAAAAAGAGGCCAAGACATTCACCTCCTAGTCATGAGCCTATCTAGAAAAACTAACATTCCACTGGTTAGAGCCACCCAACACCTCCAAATGTGCCGCAACTGAGGCGTCCTTTGCACAATCAATACTGAATAAGCCTGGGAAAGCTATCTTGAGAGCCATATCACCACACCACAAATCATGCCAGAAGCGAACCCTAGTCCCATCCCCTACCTCAATTTGTGTAAACCCTTTGAAAGTACCCCACCCTTTCCTAATGTTCTTCCATAATCCCACCCCAAAAGATCCACCCGGCTCCAAAGAGCACCACCCTCCCCAACAACTTCCAAATTTCGCATCCACCACAGCCCTCCACCAAGTATCTTTCTCTGATCCATAGCGCCACAACCTTTTCCCTAGCAAGGAGCGGTTGAACACCATAAGATTTCTAATACCCAAACTGCCCTCCTTAATCGGAGTGCAAACCTTCGACCACTTCACCAAGTGATACTTCAATTCTTCGCCTAGACCACCCCATAAAAAATCCCGCTGCAACTTCTCAATCCGCTTAGCAACACTAACCAGAGTAGGGAAGAGAGACAAATAGTAAGTAGGCAAGTTGGCGAGAGTACTCTTGATAAGCGTGACTCTTCCACCCTTTGACAAATACACCCTTTTCCAACTGGCCAACCTACGTTCTATCTTCTCGATAACTCCATCCCAAATATGCTTAGCCTTGCAAGCGGCCCCCAGCGGCAGGCCAAGATACTTTACTGGCAAATAAGCAACCCCACACCCTAGAATACCGGCTAACCTGTCCACTTGCTCCACATTCCCCATTGGAATTAACACCGACTTGGCCAAATTAACCTTCAAACTGGAAGCAGCTGCAAACAGCAAAAATAAACTCCGCAAATAACGAAGCTGGGTGGGCATAACATTGCAAAAAATCAAGGTATCGTCGGCAAACAGAAGATGAGAGAGAGTAATATTACCGACCTGGAACCCTTCTATTAGCCCCCCATTAACTGCCGCCAAAATCATCCTACTTAGAGTTTCCATCACAAAAACAAACAGTAGAGGAGACAAGGGGCCCCCTTGTCTCAAACCCCTGGAACTGCTAAAGAAGCCATTAGGAGAACCATTAATCAGAATCGAGAACCTCACCGACAAAATGCAATGTTCTATCCAAGAGCACCAAATCCCGCCAAAACCACATCTCTTAAGCATATATAACAAGAAATCCCAATTCACATGATCATATGCTTTTTCCAGATCCATTTTGCAAATAACCCCTAGCTCCCCAGATCTCAACCAACCATCAAGGTCTTCATTAGAAATCAAGATAGGATCTAGAATCTACCTCCCCTTGATGAAAGCACTTTGGGACTGAGAAATAACCTTATTCAGAACTACCTTCAATCTATTTGTTAAAACCTTAGCTATGATTTTGTAGATACCTTCCACAAGGCTTATAGATCGAAAATCTTTGAGATTGATAGTGCCGGGAACCTTCGGAATAAGCGAAATGAACGAAGCATTGAGGCTCTTCTCAAACATCCCTCCAATATGAAAAGCACTAAACACCTTCATAACGTCCTCCCTCACAACCTCCTAGCAAACTTGGAAGAAGGCCATAGAAAACCCATCGAGGCCTGACGCCTTATTACCATTCAATTTAAACACTACATTTCCAACCTCTTCCTCTTCGAAGTCTCTCTCCAACCAACTAGCCTCCACCTTCGAAATGGAATCAAAGGAAATACCATCTACCATAGGCCTTCAACGGCATTGCTCCGAGAAAAGATTTTGATAGTACTCAACAACATACTCACTAATCTCAGTCGGATTTGAGGAGATATTATCCCTAATCATGAGAGTATCCATAGAGTTATACCTTCTATTAGAGTTGGCTATGGAGTGAAAAAATTTAGTACACTTATCGCCTTCCTTCAACCACATCACCCTAGATGTTTGCCTCCAACTCACCTCCTCCATAAGCGTGCACTTCTCTAACTCTCGAACCACTTCTGCCTTCCTCATAACCTCCCCTGCATCCAAAGCCCTACTTTCTTCATTCACATCCAACAACCGAAGCTCTTCAAGAAGCATACTCTTATTCCTATCAATGTTGCAGAACACCTCCTCGTTTTAGGTCTTCAAATTCAACTTTAGGGCCTTGAGCTTGCAAGCAAGAACAAAACTCGGCGTACCATGAAACACATAGGAGTCCCACCATTGTTTCACCAGGGCCACAAAACCTTCCGCTTTAAGCCACATATTTTCAAATTTAAACGGCCTCTTCCCCTTTGCCACCTCGCCCAGCTCAAGAATGATAGGGAAATGATCCAAGCACAGGCGGGACAGCCTCTTCTGCCTAACCCCTAGAAACCGAGCCTCCAACTCTGGGGAGATAAGAAACCGATCAATCTTTGACCACAAAGGGGGGTCATTAGAAATTGACCATATAAACAAACCCCCAATTAGGGGAAGATCCATTAACCCTTGTTCAGAAATAAAGTCTGAAAATTCCATCATGGCCGAATCCAAATGGGCTTCACCTGATCTTTCACTAGGGAACCGAGTGACATTAAAATCACCCCCAATACACCACGGCATGTCCCACCAGTTAATAACACCAACTAACTCCTTCCAAAGGAGCCTTTTATCCCTATTGAGGTTCGAATCATAAACCCCCGCAAAAGCCCAAACAAAGCGATCACCAATGTTCCTGAAAGACATCTCTAGGGTGAAGGTCCCCACGCAAACATCAACCTTCTCCACCACCCTGTTATCCCACATAATCAAAATCCCTCCCGAAGCCCCGCTAGAATCCAAACAACACCAATACACATGACTCCGCCCCCATAAGCTATGAACAATATTGCGAGACATACCTTGGATCTTGGTTTCTTGAAGACAAACAATATCTACCTTCCAATGTCTGAGCAAATTCCTCACCCTCAAACGTTTATCCCTCTTGTTCAACCCTCTCACATTCCAAGACAAAATGCTTAGCTTCATAAGGCAACTACATGCCCCCTCCCCTTCCTCTTGCCATGGCTAGAACTCAAACATCTAGCGTCATAATTTACTGAGCACTCCAAATTCCTAACCTCCCTCTTGCCCTTAGCGCCGCTACTCGTATTCATCACCATCGTATTATTCCTTCATTCCTCTTCTAAAAAAGTTAAAAGAGCTAACAATTGCAAATTGTGACCCGTGTATGAAATTCCCACAATCGGATAAATCTCATTAGCACATTGAATAACCCAATCTAAATAACCCGACGCACCCCCTGCATGCAGTAAGACTGTACATATTCAAAGAAGGAGGCACATCGACCTCGCAAAGTACCTGGGCATCATCTCGTGTCTCAGCCGCCCTGTCATTCTCACCACCAGACTGGCCAGCTTCACCACTCTTGAACACCCGAGTCTAGCCACCCTGTCATGCTCTCCACCAGACTGGCCAACTTCACCACTTCTGAACACCCGAGTCCTAAACTCATATGGTCCCCATCTAATGGGTGAGAGTAACTAGGATACCCAACAAAAAACCTTTGTTCCTGAGGAATGCCCAGGCCCTCACTACCCTGAATGTCTCCCTGAAACCCAACAACAGGAGACCAAGGCACCAAATCACTGACCTCAATCACTGGAGATGGAAATTTCGAATTTGTCTGATGCACGACCTCCTCCCCACTGCACGGTGACACAACCTCCGACGAAAAAAGGGACTCGTCGGCCTTCAATCGCGATCCCATCCCGTGAAAATCTTTCCTAGTCACGGCTACAACTAGATCGACCATAGTAGCTACTAGCGATGGCTTTTCCGTCGAAGTCTGAGTACCCCTTGCCAACAGCGTAAACCCCGGTGAACTCTAAGGATCTCCGGCACCACCTAATGAGACCCCACTACCAGGAATAGCTCCAGGTGAGTCGACGAGAGATACAGGGATGGTGACGAGGGCTTCCATGACTGTCGGGGATGCCCCTGGATCACCGACGCCACCTTTCGAAGGCGATGCCCTTGGATCTCCAGTCCAACCCACCCGCCATTCCATCGAAGACTCCCATGTATGTTTCGGGTGAGAAAGATGCATGCTCAACCCATTGGGTCCCGAAGAACCACGGTAGCCCTGGCCCATACCGGAGCCCATCACAGATTTCAACTTATGAATCGCCAACTTCCTCTTTGCCTTAAAGCCTCTTATGGACCGTGGGTCTATCCTCCCAGCCCACTCCATACCCTTTTGACCACTTCTCTCCTTAGCACCTGGATCTAACTCAAGGCCTTCTGTGGGCCGTGGACCTTACTCAGCCGCCCCATCCTTCCCCACCAACTCATGTTCTGGCCTGACAAATTGGACTAGGCTGGATTTCCTGCCTAAGCCCACTCTCCTCCACCCTTATTAGAGCCATTTCCAATCTCTGAAGACCCACGCCAATCTTCCCTGTCAACCATCTTAACGTCTCCCTACAGTGACGAAGCTCCATACCTACTCCAGTATAGGTCTATGTCTGACACTCAGATATCTTCCGTCCCATCAGTTCTTGCCCAGTACCATCACTCGTTGCAGGTGCTCTCACCCGCGTTTGAAGGTAACTCGTCAGAATCCTAGCTGCTTGCACTTCTTTCCCCGTGATTTTCTTCACCTCCAGTTGTCGCAGTCTCTCGCCCTCCTAACCGCTGGGTGGCCTCGCCAGATTCTGGTTTACCAACCTTGGCTTCAATCCTAGTTTATCTGTGCGTAGTACCTGTGTGTCCAAATTTGTAGAAGAATCCTTTAACCATCTGGGCACTGAGCCATACGCCTTGAATATGGACCAAAACGCTCCTCTACCGGATTAATTGACTGAGCCAAGACATCGGCATAACTCCTCCTAACCTTCCCCTCCTATACTTTCTTCTCTTCCTTGGCACCACAAAGAGACGAGTTGGCTAAACGCACTTCTGAGATGAAGCGCTTCCATCCTTGCCTAAAGCACCCTTCTGGGATGAGGACCGAACCACACCTTCTCCTCCCATCAAATTCCTCAAGCGTCAAGAAGCACCCATGCCTATTGGATCGTCGCTGCGCAATAAACCGCAGATAACCTGCTCTTGATTGATCCCAGAACAGCTCTGAATCCTCCACTGCCACTATAACCTCTACTTCGCGAATTAACCACTCTAGCTCATCCTTCTGAATGAAAATGGACCTTTGCTTCCCTTTGCTTTTCTCGAAGATCCTCACCCTCGAAGCCCTTGCCTTCATTACCAATTCAAATTCCTTCGCCTCTACAGACCAACTCCTTCCTCTCTCCATTTTCTTACAATTTCAAGAAGAGAATGGCTGAAACAAAGTTGAGTTGGGAGGAAAAAAAAAAAAAAAAAAGCCATTCTTTCAACCCATTCTATTAAATTGACATATGTTGTTAGTGCTTGTGATTCTCAGATGCTCCTTAGCCATAAGATTATGCCCTTAATTGGACATAATAAGTTTCCTCATGCAACAGGTATGCAACGATTACTGCCATCGTGGCTTGATCCCCTCATAATTGGGAAGGAAAAAAGCCGTATAACATGATATCCTGAACTACTTGCTATAATCATGGTGCACCATTGAAGTTGTGTATTAGTTGATATAATGTCCTTGTCATGCATGAATTGGGATGTTAAAGGGTGCTGTTTATGATGAGGTTTATCTTCTTTTGTGTTTTTTATTATTGATCTTCGTGTCATGTCTTCTATCAGTCCCTACTGGAGACAATTATTAGCCTTTTGCTATGCAAATATAAATTAGGGTAAAGTCCACATATCTCCTCAAACTACCACTCAATTGATAATGTGCTCCTTAAACTGGAGGTTTTTTTTGGACCTCTACTGATGTGGCAAAGGTTTCCTTGTTTGTTTTAAGGTAGTTTTTTTTCCTGTGATTCCAATCTACGTGCTCTTCTTTCTCGCGCGTGAGGGTGCGTGACTTCTCCGACGACCATGTTTCCGGTGAAGACTTGCTCAAGTTTTCTGGTTCTTACTATCCCTACCTCGTGGAGTGCTCAATTGGCATTTTATGGCTAAGCGAGCAAATAGAGGCCGTGGCGGGAAGAAGAATTTGAAGTTGCTAATGAGAGAGGCCACAGTTGATCTAGCAAATGCTTCACATTCTTTAAATTATGCAACTAAATTGAGTGAGGAGGAGGAGATTTGTGCTTCACTCGATTGTGAAGGTGTGATTTCGAAGTTGGATGCACAGAGACCTGATGGTAGTGTCTATGCTGTTGAATTGGCTGTTAATGGTGTGGAGGTTGTTTCTGTTAATCTTGAGGTGGAGGTTCTGTGAAATCCTGGTTTCTTTGAGGCTAAGGTGGAGCCACCAGTTGTTCTTAATGAGAAGATGGATCAGAAGAATTCAGTACAGTACTGAAGGCAATTGTTTCGATTGGAGAAATCTCTAGGTGCTCTGCATTACTTTGCTCCTTCTTGTGAGGGTGGTAATGTTGTAGTGAAACCTCCTAAGGCAGCAATTGAGGAAGGAATTTCAAAGTAGTCTCCATCTCTAATAGGCTAATTTCTTGACAAACCTCTTCCCTTTTATATTGTCAAACGTACTATGGATACTTTGTTGGCTCAATATGGAAAAGTTGAGGTGTTTTTATTGGAGAATGGTTTATACTTATTTCAGTTTGCTGATGAAAGGATTAGAGATGAGGTCATGGAGGCAAAACTATGGCATATAGCAAATAAACCTCTGATTTTGAGGAAATGGACTCCAGGTATGCAACTCCTTAAGATTTCATTATCTACTGTGCCTGTTTGGGTCAAGCTACATAATCTTCCAATTGAATTTTAGAACTCTACTTGTTTGAGTTATGTGCCTAGTGGTGTTGGAAAGCCCCTTTGTACTGATTTTGTTACTGAAGAACAACTTTGTATTGGCTTTGCTAGGGTGTTGGTTGAGGTGAATGTTGATTTTGAGTTTCCTAAGGAGATTGAAGTTGAGGGTACTGATGGGAGGAGGGTTGTAGTAGGTATTGAATATCCTTGGCTTTCTGTTAAGTGTAAGAAGTGTAAGTCCTTTGGTCATTTAACCTATGCTTGAAATAAAATTGAGAAGCAGGTTTAGGTTCCTAGGAGGTCTGAGCCTGTTCAGCAGGAATTGTATAAACATAATGGTTCTATGGCTAAAAAGGTTGATGAGGTTAAGATTGTGACTCCTGGTGTTGTAGCTAAAGATTAGTGGAATGAAGTCAAAAGTAATAGAAGAATTCATATTTCTAAACCATCTGTTCGTGATAGTCAGAGGCATTGGACCAATTCTTTTCACTTGTTGGCTAGAGCTAATGGTAATTTTGAATCAGGGGAGGTCAGAGGTTCAGGATCTATTTCTAATTCTCTCCAGAAAGTAATTGAGGATGCTTTGAATGAAGAGAGTGCTCATCTTTTGTTAGCTAAAGGGAAAGGAAAAATGGGGGAAGAGGAGGGGGTCTTCATGAGAGGTTTCTCTCCTACTACATGAATTTCCTGATTTGGAATGTGAGGGATTTGAATCATCCCTCTAAACAACAAGAGGTGAGGAGTATGATTAAGATTCATAAGATTGGATTAATATGCCTTATTGAAACTAGGGTTAAGTTGCATAAGGCTGATAAAATTAGGTCCTGCATTGTTCCTAATTGGGGTTATGAGTATAACTATGATCAACATATTTTGGGGAGGATTTGGATTTGTCGGAAGAAGACAGATTTTACTGTGACTTTGCATGATAAGAGTGCTCAGAGCATGAATTGTGTCATTAATTCCCTCAAGAATAATCTTTGCTAGTATCATTATTTTGTTTATGGGGATAACAAATGAGTGGATAGGAAGTTGCTGTGGAACAATCTAGCTTCTATGAAGGTTAGAGTAGCTAGCAATCCTTGAATGATTTGTGAAGATTTTAATGTTGTTAAGTCTTTAGCAAAGAAGTGGGGGTCTGAAAAGTTGAATTCATATGAAGTTGAATTTGGGAAGTGTTTGAATGATTTGGAGGTTATGGATCTCAATTTCAGTAGCCGCTTTTACACTTGGACTAATAAGAGTTAGGAGCCTCGATTTGTGGCTAGGAAGCTGGATAGAGTCTTGGCTAATGAATTTTGGATGAGTTACTTTGGTTAGACTATTGTGGAATTCATTCCAGATGGCATTTTTGATCACTCTCTTGCTGTTATTTCAATAGGAAGGATGCAGAGTGTTGCTCCTAAGCCTTTTAAGTTTTTCAATTACTGGCTAGAGCACAAGGACTTTCTGAGTTGGGTTAAGGAGGGATGGGATATCTAGGTGGATGGGGATCCTATGTACCACTTGTATGCAAAGCTTAAATATATGAAAACTGTTTTAAAAAGGCAGAATCTGTCTTGTTTTGGGAATTTGCATAAGAGAGTTATGGAGGCTAGAGAGAATCTTGATTTAGCTCAAAAGGATGTTATTGCCTCTTCTGGTAGGGCTGACTGCTTGATTAAGGAGGAGTGTCTTCATGCTTATGTGTCTATCACTAAGGCTGAGGAAGCTTTCTTGAAACAAAAATCTAGGAACCAATGGTTGTAGCTGGGTGATCAAAACGCCAGTTTCTTTCATCATTCTCTTTGGGTGCAGAATGCAAAGAATACTATCACTCATCTATGGGATGAGAATGGAGTTCGAGTAGAGGATGTTGAACAGATCAAACAGGTGGCTTTGAAGTTTTATAAAAAGTTGTTAGGGACAAACCAGTTATAGTTTACTAAAGAGAAAGCTGATAGGATTAGGGCTCTTATTCCTACTGCTATTCCTCCTAATAAGGTTGCTATGTTGGAAATGGAGGTTACTTGTGAGGAGATAAGGGATACTTTGTTTCATATGCCAACAAATAAAGCTCCTGGTCCTGATGGATATTCAGCAGAGTTCTTTAAGGATTCTTGGCCTGTAGTTGGAGAAAGGGGTGGTGGCTGCTATAAAAGGTTTTTTTTTGCTTATGGACAACTGCTTAAAGAAGGAAATGCTACCATCCTTACTTCGGTTCCTAAGAAGGTGAATCCTTCTGCTATGGGGGATTTTAGACCTATTGCTTGCTGCAATGTGATTTATAAGTGTATAATTGAAATACTCTCTAATAGGATGCTTCCTTTTTTGAGTGATTTGGTTAACTTAAATCAGTAAGATTTTATTCCCTCAAGATGTATCTTTGAAAATATTTTGTTGGCTTAGGAAATTGTTAGAGATTATCACAAGGATAAAGGAGATCCTAGGTGTACATTGAAGATTGACCTTATGAAGGCCTATGATTCTATCAATTGAGAGTTCATGATGTATAGCCTTCATTGTTATGGTTTCCCTGAGAAGTTCTTAAGATGGATTAAAGAGTGTATTACTTCCCCTAGATTTTCTATTTGTCTGAATGGAACTCTGGTTGGTTATTTTGAAGGAAAGAAGGGGCTGAGACAGGGGGATTCCCTATCTCCTTATCTCTTTGTGCTAGCTATGGAGGTGTTTGCTAGGATTATGGCTGATCATACAAAGGCTGGTTCAGGTTTTAAGTTTCATCCCAAATGTTTGAAGTTAAAGCTTACTCACTTGTGCTTTGCAGATAATCTCCTCATTTTTTCTGCAGCTAGTTTGAGGCCCACTAACATCATTAAAGCTGCTTTGTTTGAGTTTGAAGAACTTTCTGGTTTGAAAGCTAATGCTGCTAAGAGTTCTGTTTTTTGCTCTGGGCTCTCGGATAGGGTGAAGACCTTATTGCTGGGTGAGTTGAAGATGAATGAAGGGCATCTTCCAGTTAGGTATCTGGGAGTTCCTCTCATTTCCACTAGGCTGTCTGCAGCAGACTGTAGAGCTTTGTTAGATAGAATTACAGGGTGCATTGATTCTTGGCTTTCTAGGAAACTTTCCTATGCAGGTAGGCTCCAACTTCTGTCATCTGTTTTGTACAGTTTGCAAGTGTACTGGATTGGAATTTTTATTCTCCCTAAGGCAGTCATCAAGGCTATTGAACTTAAATTCAATAGATTCATTTGGAATGGGAAAGCTGAAGGGACTACTAAGGCAAAAGTTTCCTAGAAGGATGTGTGTTTTCCCAAGAAGGAAGGAGGGCTTAGGGTTGAAAAGTTTGGAAGTTCGGAACCAAACTTCTATGCTTAGGCATACTTGGAGTCTCTTTGCTAGGTCTGGTTCTATTTGGATGCCTAGGTGAAGGAAAACATGCTGAAAATGAAGAGTTTTTGGAGTGTTGGCATCCCCCAAACATGTTCATGGAGCTAGAGAAAGATCTTAAAGTTGAGGGATATTGCTAAGAGGTTTTAAAGTTTGAGGTTGGCAATGGGGAGACTATCCATATGTGGCTGTATTCATGGCACCCTTCTGGTATTCTTTTGGAGACCTTTGGTCAGAGGGTGATTTATGATGCTCATAGCAGCAGTGTGGAGGCTAAACTTTCCTCTGTGATTCTTAATGGGGACTGGTTTTGGAGACCAGCCAAATCTGAAGCCTTAGTTGAAATTCAATCTAGGCTTCCTAAAGTTAGTATAGGCCTTCATGACAAGCCTATATGGATTGCTTCTAAGAAAGGATGCTATGTTAGTTAAGAAACTTGGCAGATTTTTAGAGAGAAGAAGGTGGAGATTGCTTGGTGGAAACTAGTATGGTTCCCTCTAGCTATTCATAAACAAGCTTTCATTTTATGGCTTGTTATGCAGAATAGACTCTCTACAGGGGATCATTTGCTTAAATGGGGATATAAAGGGGATGTCAAGTGCTTTTTCTGCCATAATCAAATTGAAACTAGAAAGCATTTATTTTTTGAATGCAGTTTTAGTCATCGAATTTGGAAGTTCTTAATGTTTCAATCCAGTGCGGACAAACCTCCTATTATTTGGGATGAGGTTATGCAGCTAGGAATCAAAAACTAGGGAAATAAAACTCTCAAAAGTATCCTTTGCCACCTGGAGTTGAGCTCTGTTATTTACAATCTTTGGCGCACAAGGAATGAGATTAAAAACTCTGGCCAGCCTAACACTGAAGAGCAAATCTTGAAAAAAGTTATTTGGGAAGTGAGGGTTAGAATAGCTGGGAAGGGTAATTTTCCTAAGACTAGGGAGAATCTTGTTTTAGTGGGTTTGTGTAATTTGCCTGCAGAATTGTTGTTCTAAGTTGTTTATGCAGGTTTGTGTTGCTATGTTGTATGTTGTTTGAGTTGCTTTCTATGAGGGTTGTCTCTGGTTGTTCTACTGGTTTTGTGTTTCTGTTGGGTTTTTTTGCAGGTTTGTTGTTCTACAGTTTGTTCTGGTTTAGTCAAGATGGTTAGGCCTCTATGAGGCTGTCTTGAGCCTGCTGTCTAGGCTTGTATTTGGTGTTTTCTTGGTGTTTTGGTTTTGAGCTTTAATGAAATGCTTATTCATAAAAAAAAAAAAAAAAAAAATTTAAAAAAATGTGCACCTTAAACTTTCAATTGCGATAATATCTCATCAAAGTCCTCCCTAAGACTTGCAAGAAAGATAAAAATATTCCTATATATTTCTTAATAAGACAAAAATACCCCTATAAATTACAATAATAATAATAATAATAATAATAATTTTTAATTTTTTTTAAATAAAAATTTTAATTTAGAAAAGAACGATTTCTTTTTTTTTTTTAGAAAAAAAAAACGAAAAATTTTATTTTTTTAAACGAAAATCTTTATTTAAAAAAAAAAATTTCCATTTTTATAAAAAATAAAATAAAAAATTTTTAATTTTATTTTTTTATAAAACGGATTTTTTCTAATTTTAAATTTAGCCTCCCCTTGGATTTTATTTTATTTTAGTTTTTAGTTTTAGGTTTTTTTATAAGTTTTTTTAGTTCTTTTTTTTTTTAGTTTTTATTTTATTAAGGGTAGTTTTGTCATTGGAGGGATATTAACAATATTTTGGTAATTTAGGGGAGACATTGTCACAATTGAAAGTTTGATAAGATATTGTTAATTAGGCGATAATTTGAGGGAGTTATGTGGATTTTCTCCTATAAATTATAATGATTGATTGATGTAACAATTAGTAAACTCTAGAATCATCCCGGGCTTCCCTACCAAAGGAAATTGAAGAAAATGTAGCACGATGCTGATGAAATATTTTATAGATATACAAATGCAATTATGAGTTCTGGCAGACATTATTAGTTCATGAACACATTGTGTTGGGGGAAATTAGTCTGTACCAAACTTAATCATTCTGTTGAGGAAATTGTCTAATTCATGTGAAGTACTTTCTCCTTATGAGATTTTAGGTTGTTGCATTTAATATTATACATCGGAATACATCATTTAAAATTTTAAAATAACGTGATTATATATTCATTATATGATAACATATGCATTATTAGATTTGTTAAATTTAATTTTAATTATGAAATTACTCATCTTCATTTCACTTGATATTGAAATGATTCTTGTTCGTCTAACCTATGCTTGTAATCATACTTCTTTAAATTGTCATTCCATTTATTATATAAATTTTGTTCCATATATTGTCAATTATACTCGCAAGGTTGCAATTGACAATAAAATTAAATTTCAGCCTAACAAATTTCCTATTGTGCAAAGACCAAATACCCTTAAATGATTTTTTATTTTATTTTTAAGAAACTCGAAAAGTCTGAAATTTGATATAATGATTTTTTTTTTTTTTTTTTTTCAGTTTTCATAATTATTTTATATTATATTTAAACTCATTAGAGGATTTCAAACTTAAAATAACTTCTTCTTTTTTAACTCTCCAAAACAGTTGACGGGAGCATTCGACTACCTCTAAAACAATTGTTAAAGTAGTTGGTTACCTCGAAAACGACATATGGGTGTGGTCGATCTCTCTAATTGGCTGCAATAGGCATGTCAACTACTTTCATTGAATGCAATAAGTATAAGACACTCTCAAAATAGTTAATGAGATATTCTATTGCTCTTACAATAGTTAAAAAAGGTGATCAGAACACCTCAAATCCGGCCAGCTCAAACGTATTTGGAGTGACAGACCACTGCATTTACTTTTTTCTGAGTAAACTGCCGCCTCATTTGGTTACTTTACAATGATTTGGCTACCCTCAAACAATTAAGAGGTGACCGTATGAGGTGGCTCATACACTCATTTTTTTTTTTTTTTTAAAAAAAAAAACGTTTGAATGACACGGCATTATCGTAACCGTTGGTTTGGTTACAAATGAAGGGTTTAGAATGTAAGGTATTGCAGGACCTTGGTCCATGTATAGGCATTCCCAATGAAGGCAAAAGAAGGGGTCAAAGGGCATCTTTTAATCCACCCAATCCGCAATCCTAGGCTAGGCTAGGTTGTCTCATCTTACGTATGTCTTCGTAAGTTGAGCTTAACTAATTGAAAAGCTCTCCTCGAATCTTGGTCTTCGTGGAAGCTTGTGCGGTCTTCGTGAAAGCTTGTGCAGAGGGATTGTGTGCTGAATTGAGATTCTTTAAAAAAAATTTAAAACTTTAAAATTCTCAAATATCTTAGTGGTTCAAGGTAATTTTTTCATTAAATTTTTTTTATTAAATGCTAAAATATAATTTATTTTAAATATATAAATGAGATGAAGGATTGAAATTTATAAATTTGAGAAAATTTTAGGAAATCTAGTCCGTAGAAGTGACCCTCAAGACCTGGCCACCTCTCTCTCATATTTTTTTTTCACTGGAATGTTCATAATTTCGGATCACCACATGACCATTTCCTTCTCTGTTTGAACTTTCCTAAACAATCCATCTTCTCTCCCTTTCCCTTCTTTTTCTTGGCGTCTTTTCTTGCTACAAGGGTTATCCTTTGTGGGTTTTCTTGATTTTGTTAATTTTCTATCTACCTTTCTGGGATTCTTTAACCCAACCCACCCTTTCCAAGCGTTATTCTCATTGTTGTTGTTATTATTCCTATTATTTTTATCCATTTTTCTATTGGGGTTCCCTCACTTTTTGTTGTTTTCGTCCAAGAGATTCTTCCCACTGGGATTTTGGCTTCTCTTTGTGTTCTGTAGCTTTGTAAGCATTTTTGTTTTGTTTTCTTACGTTGCATTTTATATTTGGTGAGTCTATTCTCTGTGTCATTTGGTTCATTTCGTCTCTGTTAATGGGCTGTTGATGTCTTTGGCCGTTGGAGTGGTTTCAAGTTCCAGAAGCATGGGTTACGATGAAAAAACCAACGAGGGCGAGGAACACAGTGAAGCTTCTAAAACACAGACAATAGCAAAAACAGCTACAGATGAAGAAAATGTCGGTGCCCCAGGAGGGCTGGTACGACGAATGAGTGAGAGTTCTATGTACGCAACTGATCAGGAGGATGAAGATGACGCAGGAAGGAAGATAGAGTTGGGTCCTCAATACACGCTGAAGGAACAATTCGAGAAGGATAAGGTTTGCTTCTGCATGTGTTTGTTTTTATCATTAATTAAATAATCAAATACTCTGTTTTTGGGCCTTTCGATTATGACAATTGTTTCTGTAATCTTTCTCGTTTCATGATTATATATGAAAATGTAGGATGATGAGAGCTTGAGGAGATGGAAGGAACAGCTTCTTGGGAGTGTAGACTTCAATTCTGTTGGTGGTAACCATTTTATGGTTTTTTCCTAATTGTTTATCTTTAAACTTCGTTTGATTGCTGAGAAAATGGGGGGGCGGGCTGGGGATTCAAATTTGGAAGGTTCTATTTTTCCAAAAGTAATTGGATGCACATAGAATTAACAAAAAAAACAGACGTTAACATCCTATTGTTTCTGATTTTGTTTTTCTATTCCTTTTGTGTGTCTAATGTAGAAACTCTAGAGCCAGACGTTAAGATCCTGAGCCTCGCAATCAAGTCCCCTGGAAGAGCTGATATCTTTCTTCCTATTCCCGACAATGGAAACCCCAAGGGCTTGTGGTTTACTCTGAAAGAAGGAAGCCGTTACAGCTTGAATTTCACTTTTCAGGTCAACAATAACATTGTTTCAGGTCTCAAATATACCAACACTGTGTGGAAAACTGGTATGAAGGGTAAGCTCTCTCTCTCTCTCTCTCTCTCTCTCTCATGCACACAAACACATGGACTTTATGCTAAAGAATCAGGAGATATTTGTCTGTCTTGTGAATCCTTGCACCAGTGGACAGCTCAAAAGAGATGCTTGGAACCTTCAGTCCTCAGGCAGAGCCTTACACACATGAGATGCTTGAAGAGACTACACCGTCTGGCATATTTGCCAGGGGATCCTACTCAGCTAGAAGTAAGGTTGGTTCAGCCAATGTTCTATGTTGCCTTAGCCTTTGGTTTGCCTTAATTATTCTAAATAATTTGACAGAAATTCTGTATCATGAGACAAGGACATAAAACTTTAGGCCATGTTTGTTTGTTTGCATTGTTTTATGTTCTCGAGACAACAAAATACTTCTCAATATATAAAAATAATTTTCACATTTATATCACGCACACTAGTTCAAACGCAAATAAAAATAATAATAATAATAATAATCACTCTTCAAAACACTTTAAATAGCAATTAATATGCATTTATGGATGATAAAGACTATCAGTTTGGATTTGTCTCATTGATCTCCTTCGCATTCTTTTCTTTTTCTTTTTCTCTGTTTTCAGTTTGTTGATGACGACAACAAGTGCTACTTGGAGATCAATTACACATTTGATATCCGTAAGGATTGGCAGTTGGTTTAGACTGGGAAGTCTCCTTTCAGTGTTAATTGTTTTCTAAGCAGAAATCTCGTTCAGTGTTGACATGTCTCATTACCAGTATCCTATCTATTTTCAATCCTGTCCGAGATCAGCACCTAAACAATGAAGAGGGGATTTTTGTGGGGAAAAAAAATTGAAAAAGAAAATTATATTCATTTAGTAGGTACTTGTTAATAAAGTTGAGCTTTTAAGGGCATTCTCTCTCTCTCTCCCTCTCTTTCTCTCTCTAATTGTTGTGAATGTCAGCATATCCATGTAACAGGGGACTTGTTAATTTCTGTTATATTTAAACTTTATTTCTGTACTTTGAGCTTGCTAACCTTTCATGTAGAAAATGGCACGTTTCATAGTTGTCTTTTGTTCTTTATTCTCTATGACTTCCAACTGCTCAAGCTCGCCAAAGCATGTTCCTTTTGTTAAGGAAAAGCATTCATTTGAAGAATAGCGCACTGTTTCATCCGTAGCTGTCTTCTTCTCCTACTCTGTTTTGGATTCAGTGTTTGAATCCAAATAGATCTCCTTTTCTTTTAGCTTTATAGTTGTATTATATCTTGTCTTTTAAGCTCTCTAGTTGTATTATTTCTTATCTAGTTGATTTCTATTGTAACTCTTTGTCTATATATATAATAAGAACGAAGCTGATACTTCATTCTGCCAAAAGCAAGTTTCTTTGCTTTCTTTCATAGTATCAGAGCCTACCACAGGACGAATGATGCCCACACTACTTACCCCTTCGCTACTTACCCCTTGACAAGAACCAGGAAAAATACTGACTTACATGTAAGAGAGTTACTGACTTACACGTGAGAGAGTGTATTGAGGAAAAATCTCACATTGCCTGTGTACAAGATCTTAGACATGTTTATAAGGAATAAGCAACCCTCTCTTATTGAACCGGTTTTATAAGATGAGTTAGGCCCACGAATTTCTTTATGATATTAGAGCCTATCTGCAACGACTCCGATGGACAAATCAATTAACTGGTAATTGACCCTATGGCTCGTCTCCCAGCCCTATCCCTCACGGGATAAAACTCAGGGATCACAACCTCTTATAAGCAAAAGATCTCAGCGGAAGACTTTCTAAATTATAGGAATAGAGAATAATAATGAAACAATCACACATTCATACACCAAAGTAAACATAATTCCTCATAATATAAAAGAAGTCACCAAATGTACCGGTCATCAGACTATCATCAAAATAAAAGGTTACATCCATTAGTATAATTGTCTTACAAAAGATCAACAATTCAAATCCTAAGTTTAAGCAAAGTTAAAGAGATGATAATCTCGATCATGTTTACCCGAGTAGTTCCTCCGTCATCCCACATGGACTTCAATCAAACTGAGTCCATATCCTCAAAAATGACTCAGATTAGGTCCTACGCAATCACCCATGTCCAGTCCATAGGCATCCTCGTCTATGCTAGCTAAATCGCACAATTATTTGTAATGAATGGGGAAAAACATAAAATAAAGGAGGTAAGTTTAAAGACTTAGAGCATTCCCAGCAGACTCCCTTATAGGGAGTCTGTTCCTTATGTATAGGGAATATGTCTAAAAAATCGCAAAAAATGTTCCCCAGCAGACTCCCTATATGGTTCCCTAAACCATCAGATGCTACAGTAAAACCCAATACATTGGGTTCTACTGTATCGATCCTAATGAATTATTTAATCCTAAAAACACTCTCTCTCCTATCACGGCTATCTATGCACGCAAACCTTCTTCTTCGTCTTCGACGTCTTGCTTCCTCTTCTTTGTGAAGCACGCTTTAGCACTACTATTCCATGAGCTAGAAGTTCATGGATGAGCATCAGAAGTCGCCGAAGAGTACTCAAGCGGCGGCCACAAATTCATGCTCGTTCGTGTCGAGTTTAGTTGCCAACTGGAGGATCTCTAGTCGTGGAGTGCTTGCTTTGGATTGAAGGTTGATCTGCTTGGGATGGCTTTCGATTAGAATCATAATATGGGTTTCTTTGATTTTTGAAGGGAAATTTTGGTTATCATGGTGATTTGCTTTGCTTAGGGTGTTCTGAAATGTTGAGATGGGTCCTTTGATTTACCAGGTTGAGATGGGTCCTTCGATTTTGCAGCAAGGGTAGAGGACCGGCAGGAAGAAGAAGATGGAAAAATTTTGCAGCAAGGACTGGTTTTCTGCCGGCAGAAAGAGGACTCGCAGAAAAATTTTCCCTTCCAGCAAGGGCAAAAAACCCAAAGTAGAGGGAAGAAGAAGATAGCTACGGGAAGAAAGAAGAAGAAAATATGAGGGAGAGAGAGAAAGTTTGTTTAATAAATTAAAAGAGTAAAATAAAAAAAAAATAATATTTTAATGATATAAGGAATGATAAGGGAAGCTATTGGGGTGCATATTGACATAGGGAAGCATAAAGTAGTTTGAATCCTTAAGTTTAGGGAAAATGACAGGGAAGCTGCTAGGAATGCTCTTAGTGAATGTTAATGCAGATAATACCCATGCCAATTTAGTGATGAACTCTATTTTATAAAGTATGCAACAGTTCCATCATGACAGTTTTCCATAAATGTGATATAGATATATGATATATGCATATGATATAGAGTAACAATGATAGTTCAATAGTATGATTTACCTGAGATATTATTCCTTCTCAGCAGGGTTGACGCTGTCCCGACGGACTTGTAATACAACATCAGTGCCCCATATATTGTACGCTACCGTACATCCCATTAGCGGCACGACTGAGTTCAACCTCGGGTGGCCCACACCATTAATGATGTCTATCCTGTAGTGACCGCCCGTTAAGGCTGCGCCGGTCACGAAACAACCATTGAATTCAAGGCCCATATAACACACATACATTTGACCATAAAGTTAACATGTATAGTAAGCCCATGGTCGTTATCTCGCACATATCGGTGTACCATGTCATACGATGCAATTAATCTTGTCCGTATTTTACATACATGCTCTTTTTGTAAGTCTCACTTTCATTAACATGTTCAGTACAACGTTTTTTCCGCAAAAAGCTAGAGTTCATGTGCTATAAAGTGTATATTGTGAGAGTTGCAAATATGCATGTCTTGGTACACAAAATAGACGTGCAATGTGGGAAAATAAATTGTGAGCATTATGTGAGTTAAAACTAACCTGGGTCAATTAAATCCTCCGAGTACTCCTTCAACAAGTTCGAGTCCTGCAAATCTATTGAAAACCTTCTATTAGTCGTAGGTCTTACTAAAACAACCCTAGAGCATAAAAATAGGAGCTATCAGATGGTTGGCCAAAATAGCGTTCCCTGTAACGCTTCTGACCGTATGTTTGGTCTCGAAGCCGTACGTTCGCCCAGAAGGTTTAAGGTGGATCCTCATTTTGTCCATACGTCCTCCTATTCTCCCAAATCAATTTCTAAGGCTACCAAAGGCTTTCTCAGACTTCCTATCACAAAATGATACCTCCATGCACAAAAATCCGTTGACAAAGGCGAAATAATAAATCGACTCAAGTAAAGGCTTAAAGAGAAACAACATACTCAAAACTATAGCTAAGCTATCTATGAAAGCATTTAAACATCATAAAAACTAAGGAACAAGTTAGGCTTGGGGATATTACCTCCTTGAAGTGAAATGATAACCTCCTTCTCCACCAAACTCACAAATTCACAAAATTCACACTCACAAAGGGTTTATGGGAGCCTAAGGGTGAGTTTGAACAAGAAAAGGGTGGGGGTGTAGGGGTATTTATAGGTGAGAAAGAGTAGTTGGTGCTATAAACGTCCATCCGGTACTATTGGGGTGTACATCCGGTACTATTTACGCAGTGGTGCAAAGACTGTAACGTGCGTCTAGGTATTATCCAGAGGTTTTTTCAAAAAGCAACGTATGTCCGAGTGGTACCCAGGCGTACATCCTTTTACTTTTTGAAGGCGTACGTACGGTGGTCCCCTTGTGTACGTCCGGTACTGATGGGCGTACATCCGGTCAGAAAGTCCAAAATACCCAAAGTGCCCTTCCAGTTGTTCCTAGTGACCCAAAACCCAACTTAACCTTCTAACTAAGCTATCTAAGCTTAGTTAATTATTTGGGTCACTACACTACCACCGGATGAATGGGGCCCACATTACTTATCCCGTGACGAGGACTAGGAAAAATACTGGCCTACATGTGAGGAAGGATGTTAAGGAATAATCTCATATTGCCTGTGAACAAGATCTTGAGCATGTTTATAAGAAATGTGCAACACTCTCTTATAGAACCGATTTTATGAGATGAGTTAGGCGCACAAATTTCTTCATGGTATCAGAGCCTACCACAAGACGAATGAGGCCCACACTACTTACCCCGTGACAAGGACTAGGAAAAATATTGGCCTGCACGTGAGGGAGGGTATTGAGGAATAATCTCACATTGCTTGTGGACAAGATCTTGGGCATGTTTATAAGGAATAGACAACCCTCTCTTATTGAACTAGTTTTATGAGATGAGTTAGGCCCACGAATTTCTTCACCTTTTACTTTGTTCTATGTTATGTTTTGTTCTTTGCGTGTTTCTCTCTCTTTTTTTCTTCCTTTTTTCCTTCTTCAGTATCTCACATTCAACATTCATTTTAGAAAAGCTGTGCGCAACTTAATCGTTTCTAAGTCTTGTGCGGATCTTAGTTGTTAAACTGGCCAAACTTTTAGTTCGAAGAAGACAATAACAAAGGGCAAAATAGGCACTAATGTAATGGGGGAAAAAAAAAAAAAAAAAAAGAGAAGAAGAAGAAGTGATTTTATGATACAAAAGAGCACTAATGTAATGGACTTACTTTTTGAGTGCAAAAATAATTGCTTCAAAATGAGAAGAGCTTGAGCTTTTACGGTAAAGAATTCACTAATCATGTGGGTTATGTAAATGTTCCTCAATGGCCTTTCCCATTCAAAATGTTTCTACACCATTGCAAGTGACTGGCAGCTTATCATGTTCTTTTGCTATGAAGCAAATTATGCTTCCAAAAGCTACATGGATCTAACCCAACTGGTGTGACCTAGTTGGTGACCTAATTGGTGCCCAAGTGTAATGTCCCAATATA
>NC_081543.1:23823580-23846434 GCF_901000735.1 Corylus avellana | reverse complement strand
AAAAAGATAAAAATATCACTATATATTTCTTAATAAGACAAAAATACCCCTATAAATTACAACAACAACAACAATAATAATAATAATAATAATAATTTTTAATTTTTTTTAAATGAAAATTTTAATTTAGAAAAGAAAGATTTTTTTTTTTAAACGAAAATCTTTATTTTAAAAAAAAATTATGATTAAAATTTTTTTTCCCATTTTTATAAAAAAATAAAATAAAAAATTTTTAATTTTATTTTTTTATAAAACGGATTTTTCCTAATTTTAAATTTAGCCACCCCCTTGGATTTTATTTTATTTTAGTTTTTAGTTTTAGGATTTTTTATAAGTTTTTTTTAGTATTTTTTTAGTTTTTATTTTCTTAAGGGTAGTTTTGTCATTGGAGGGATATTAACAATTTTTGGTAATTTATGGGGGACATTGTCACAATTGAAAGTTTGGGAAGACATTGTTAATTAGGCGATAATTTGAGAGAGTTATGTGGATTTTCTCCTATAAATTATAATGATTGATTGATGTTACAATTAGTAAACTCTAGAATCATCCCGGGCTTCCCTACCAAAGGAAATTGAAGAAAATGTAGCGCGATGCTGATGAAATATTTTATAGATATGCAAATGCAATTATGAGTTCTGGCAGACATTATTAGTTCATGAACACATTGTGTTGGGGCAAATTAGTCTGTACCAAACTTAATCATTCTGTGGAGCAAATTGTCTAATTCATGTGAAGTACTTTCTCCTTATGAGATTTTATGTTGTTGCATTTAATATTATACATTGGAATACGTCATTTAAAATTTTAAAATAACGTGATTATATATTCACTATATGATAACATATGTATTATTAGATCTGTTACATTTAATTTTAATTATGAAATTACTCATCTTCATTTCACTTGAAATTGAAATGATTCTTGTTCGTCTAACCTATGCTTGTAATCATACTTCTTTAAATTGTCATTCCATTTATTGTATTATATAAATTTTGTTCCATATATTGTCAATTATACTCGCAAGGTTGCAATTGACAATAAAATTAAATTTCAGTCTGACAAATTTCCTATTGTTCAAAGACCAAATACCCTTAAATGATTTTTTATTTTATTTTTAAGAAATTCGAAAAGTCTGAAATTTGATATAATGATTTTTTTTTTTTCATAATTATTTTATATTATGTTTAAACTCATTAGAGGATTTCAAACTTAAAATAACTTCTTTTTTTTTGAACTTTCCAAAACAGTTGACGGGAGTACTCGACTACCTCTAAAACAATTGTTAAAGTAGTTGGTTACCTCAAAAACGACATATGGGTGTGGTCGATCTCTCTAATTGGCTGCAATAGGCATGTCAACTACTTTCATTGAATGCAATAAGTATAAGACACTCTCAAAATAGTTAATGGGATATTTCTTACAATAGTTAAGAAAGGTCGTCAGAACACCTCAAATCTGGCCAACTCAAACGTATTTGGAGTGATTGACCACCGCATTTACTTTTTTCAGAGTAAATTGCCGCCTCATTTGGTTATTTTACAATGATTTGGCTACCCTCAAATAATTAAGAAGTGACCATATGAGGTGGCTTATACACTTTATTTTTTTTTAAAAAAAAAAACGTTTGAATGACACGGCATTATCGTAACCGTTGGTTTGGTTACAAATGAAGGGTTTAGAATGTAAGGTATTGCAGGACATTGGTCCATGTATAGGCATTCCCGATGAAGGCATAAGAAGGGGTCAAAGGGCATCTTTTAATCCACCCAATCCGCAATCCTAGGCTAGGCTGTCTCATCTTACGTATGTCTTCGTAAGTTGAGCTTAACTAATTGAAAAGCTCTCCTCGAATCTTGGTCTTCGTGGAAGCTTGTGCAGAGGGATTGTGTGCTGAATTGAGATTCTTTAAAAAAAATTTAAAACTTTAAAATTCTCAAATTTATATATCTTAGTGGTTCAAGGTAATTTTTTTATTAAATTTTTTTTATTAAATGCTAAAATATAATTTATTTTAAATGTATAGATAAGATGAAGGATTAAAATTTATAAATTTGAGAAAATTTTAGGAAATCTAGTCCGTAGAAGTGACCCTCAAGATCTGGCCACCTCTCTCTCATATTTTTTTTCACTGGAATGTTCATAATTTCGGATCACCACATGACCATTTCCTTCTCTGTTTGAACTTTCCTAAACAATCCATCTTCTCTCCCTTTCCCTTCTTTTTCTTGGCGTCTTTTCTTGCTACAAGGGTAATCCTTTGTGGGTTTTCTTGGTTTTGTTAATTTTCTATCTACTTTTCTGGGATTCTTTAACCCATCCCACCCTTTCCAAGCGTTATTCTCATTGTTGTTGTTATTATTCTTATTATTTTTATCCATTTTTCTATTGGGGTTCTCTCACTTTTTGTTGTTTTCGTCCAAGAGATTCTTCCCACTGGGATTTTGGCTTCTCTTTGTGTTGTGTAGCTTTGTAAGCAGTTTTGTTTTGTTTTCTTACGTTGCATTTTATATTTGGTGAGTCTATTCTCTGTGCCATTTGTTTCATTTCGTCTCTGTTAATGGGCTGTTGATGTCTTTGGCCGTTGGAGTGGTTTCAAGTTCCAAAAGCATGGGTTACGATGAAAAAACCAACGAGGGCGAGGAACACAGTGAAGCTTCTAAAACACAGACAATAGCAAAAACAGCTACAGATGAAGAAAATGTCGGTGCCCCAGGAGGGCTGGTACGGCGAATGAGTGAGAGTTCTATGTATGCAACTGATCAGGAGGATGAAGATGACGAAGGAAGGAAGATAGAGTTGGGTCCTCAATACACGCTGAAGGAACAATTCGAGAAGGATAAGGTTTGCTTCTGCATGTGTTTGTCTTTATCATTAATTAAATAATCAAATACTCTGTTTTTGGGCCTTTCGATTACGACAATTGTTTCTGTAATCTTTCTCGTTTCGTGATTATATATGAAAATATAGGATGATGAGAGCTTGAGGAGATGGAAGGAACAGCTTCTTGGGAGTGTAGACTTCAATTCTGTTGGTGGTAACCATTTTATGGTTTTTTCCTAATTGTTTATCTTTAAACTTCGTTTGATTGCTGAGAAAATGGGGGGGCGGGCTGGGGATTCAAATTTGGAAGGTTCTATTTTTCCAAAAGTAATTGGATGCACATAGAATTAACAAAAAAAACAGACGTTAACATCCTATTGTTTCTGATTTTGTTTTTCTATTCCTTTTGTGTGTCTAATGTAGAAACTCTAGAGCCAGACGTTAAGATCCTGAGCCTCGCAATCAAGTCCCCTGGAAGAGCTGATATCTTTCTTCCTATTCCCGACAATGGAAACCCCAAGGGCTTGTGGTTTACTCTGAAAGAAGGAAGCCGTTACAGCTTGAATTTCACTTTTCAGGTCAACAATAACATTGTTTCAGGTCTGAAATATACTAACACTGTGTGGAAAACTGGTATGAAGGGTAAGCTCTCTCTCTCTCTCTCTCTCTCTCTCTCTCTCATGCACAGAAAACACATGGACTTTATGCTAAAGAATCAGGAGATATTTGTCTGTCTTGTGAATCCTTGCACCAGTGGACAGCTCAAAAGAGATGCTTGGAACCTTCAGTCCTCAGGCAGAGCCTTACACACATGAGATGCTTGAAGAGACTACACCGTCTGGCATATTTGCCAGAGGATCCTACTCAGCTAGAAGTAAGGTTGGTTCAGCCAATGTTCTATGTTGCCTTAGCCTTTGGTTTGCCTTAATTATTCTAAATAATTTGACAGAAATTCTGTATCATGAGACAAGGACATAAAACTTTAGGCCATGTTTGTTTGTTTGCATTGTTTTATGTTCTCGAGACAACAAAATACTTCTCAATATATAAAAATAATTTTCACATTTATATCACGTCACCACACTAGTTCAAACCCAAATAAAAAATAATAATAATAATAATAATCACTCTTCAAAAACACTTTAAATAGCAATTAATATGCATTTATGGATGATAAAGACTATCAGTTTGGATTTGTCTCATTGATCTCCTTCGCATTCTATTCTTTTTCTTTTTCTCTTTCTCTGTTTTCAGTTTGTTGATGACGACAACAAGTGCTACTTGGAGATCAATTACACATTTGATATCCGTAAGGATTGGCAGTTGGTTTAGACTGGGAAGTCTCCTTTCAGTGTTAATTGTTTTCTAAGCAGAAATCTGCTTCAGTGTTGACATGTCTCATTTCCAGTATCCTATCTATTTTCAATCCTGTCCGAGATCAGCACCTAAACAATGAAGAGGTGGTTTTTGTGGGGAAAAAAAATTGAAAAAGAAAATTATATTCATTTAGTAGGTACTTGTTAATAAAGTTGAGCTTTTAAGGGCATTCTCTCTCTCTCTCCCTCTCTTTCTCTCTCTAATTGTTGTGAATGTCAGCATATCCATGTAACAGGGAACCCGTTAATTTCTGTTATATTTAAACTTTATTTCTGTACTTTGAGCTTGCTAACCTTTCATGTAGAAAATGGCACGTTTCATAGTTGTCTTTTGTTCTTTATTCTCTATGACTTCCAACTGCTAAAGCTCGCCAAAGCATGTTCCTTTTGTTAAGGAAAAGCATTCATTTGAAGAATAGCGCACTGTTTCATCCGTAGCTGTCTTCTTCTCCTACTCTGTTTTGGATTCAGTGGTTGAATCCAAATAGATCTCCTTTTCTTTTAGCTTTATAGTTGTATTATATCTTATCTTTTAAGCTCTCTAGTTGTATTAGTTCTCTTAGTTCTAGTTGTATTATTTCTTACCTAGTTGATTTCTATTGTAACTCTTTGTCTATATATATAATGAGAACGAAGCTGATACTTTATTCTGCCAAAAGCAAGTTTCTTTGCTTTCTTTCATAGTGATGTGGTATTTTTGTGACAAAAAATATCAATTATAAAAATAACCACTCGCAATAGAACGAATCTTTGTAGGATACGGCTATAGAGAGGGTGTCGAACCTCAAGGACTGCAGGGGTTTTATTATCAAAATTTAAAAGATTAAAATTAACTTAATTGAAAAGAGATTTGTTTTGATTTTCTTTAAAACTAAAGTGCATGAAAATAAAAGAGATTTAAAATAAGAGAGAGTGTAGGGTATTGACTTCACCTCTATCCGCACAACAATGGCTAATTATAATTATTCCCAGAAATTCATTCTATACATATTATAAATAAACAAGAAACTACCTTATTAAAGAATAAGCATAATCTATCTTCGGTTGGCACGGATCGTCCACCTAACCACTAAGATGCGGTACGACCCGTCTTCCCTAGGTATAAATTATCAAATTCTTTAAAAGGATACATACAATCAATGAATAGGTGTAACCCATCTTCGGTTGACACGGATTGTCTACCTAAATTACACTAAACTAGGGTATAGTACAATCCGTCTTCCCTAGGCATGGCCTATCAAATCCTATTGATCATATGTCAATTAAACCTATTGTATAACTATCATCCACATAATCACAGAAAACAAGAATGATTTGATTTCAATAAAAGTAAAATACTTTCTAAGACAAGAGAAGAATTTCACAAATATTGATATTGGAATTTAAGAACAATTGCATTTAATAATTAAGAACATAAATCAATTGTAGCAATCCTCAGAGTTATACAATCAACATGCATAAATTGAAAATCTAGAAAGAAAATACAATCAAACCATTGTCCTTGGATAGGGCTACATCAACACCCTATTACAGAATTAGCCGCTCATCGGGGTGCTAGGATGGCCTCTTGCCATGGATTATCTCCTCTTCAACTTGTCAAGCCTCCAAGAAGATTTTTGTATCTA
This sequence comes from Corylus avellana, assembly GCF_901000735.1. Classification (NCBI taxonomy): domain Eukaryota; kingdom Viridiplantae; phylum Streptophyta; class Magnoliopsida; order Fagales; family Betulaceae; genus Corylus; species Corylus avellana. Next base: position 23,840,610 of record NC_081543.1, on the reverse strand, counting down.
AAACTAAGCACACCTTCTCTTGAAGGTTAAGGGTCTATTTATAGGGAGCAAGCCAGTCCTAGAAGCCCTAGGAAACCTAGAAATTTCGGAGATTTAAGTCCAAGTCCAATTAGGATAAAGAAAACGTAAATCCAAATCGGAATAGGATTCGCCCAGAATTGCATTCCTATCTTGCAGGGCGATTTTGGCATTGCGGCGCTCCGAATTAGGAAAATACTATATCACAATGATTTGTAGAAATTTGAGTTAGCTTTCCAGTGTCGCTTGAATCACCTCAATCGGATATTTGAACTGAAAGTTATGGCTAAAATACCGAGACATATGCAAAATCCAAATTTGAATCCAATCCGATTTTGACTCCAATTTGAGAAATTCCGAATTAATCATTTTCTTTATTTGATTTAAACTTAACCATGATTGGTTAAGTTTAACCATATCTTCTAGGTCTTCTCAGAGTGTGCTTTTAAGCCCAAAATCAATGGAATTAATTGCATCTTGATTTATAACCTGAAAACACAAAAACAAAACAAAATCAAACAAATAACAATGCTAAGGAATTAACATATGCAAATTAAGGGGCTTGAATGTGCAACATTCGACGCTTATCACATAGTATCAGAGCTTACCACAGGACGAATGATGCCCACACTACTTACCCCTTCGCTAGTTACCCCTTGACAAGAACGAGGAAAAATACTAACTTACACGTAAGAGAGTTACTGACTTACACGTGAGAGAGTGTGTTGAGGAAAAATCTCACATTGCTTGTGTACAAGATCTTGGACATGTTTATAAGGAATAGGCAACCCCCTCTTATTGAACCAGTTTTATAAGATGAGTTAGGCCCACGAATTTCTTCATGGTATTAGAGCCTATCTATAACGACCTGGATGGACAAATCAATTAATTGGTAATTGACCCTATGGCTCGTCTCCCAGCCTTATCCCTCACGGGATAAAACTCAAGGATCACAACCTCTTATAAGCAAAAGACCTCAATGGAAGACTTTCGAAACTATAGGAATAGAGAATAATAATGAAACAATCACACATTCATACACCAAAGGAAACATAATTCCTCATAATATAAAAGAAGTCACCAAATATACCGGTCATCAAACTATCATCAAAATAAAAGGTTACATCCATTAGTATAATTGTCTTACAAAAGATCAACAAATCAAATCCTAAGTTTAAGCAAAGTTAAAGAGATGATAATCTCGATCATGTTTACCCGGGTAGTTCCTCCGTCATCCCACATGGACTTCAATCAAACTGAGTCCATATCCTCAAAAATGACTCAGATTAGGTCCTACGCAATCACCCATGTCTAGTCCGTAGGCATCCTCGTCTATGCTAGCTAAACCGCACAATTATTTGTAATGAATGGGGAAAAACATAAAATAAAGGGGGTAAGTCCAAAGACTTAGAGCCTTCCCAGCAGACTCCCTTATAGAGAGTCTGTTCCCTATGTATAGGGAATATGTCTAAAAAATTGCAAAAAATGTCCCCCAACAGACTCCCTATATGCTTCCCTAAACCGTTAGATGCTACAATAGAACCCAATACATTGGGTTCTACTGTATCGATCCTAATGAATTATTTAATCCTAAAAACACTCTCTCTCCTCTCACGGCTATCTATGCACGCAAACCTTCTTCTTTGTCTTCGACATCTTGCTTCCTCTTCTTTGTTCAAGCACACTTTAGCACTACTATTCCATGAGCTAGAAGTTCATGGATGAGCATCAGAAGTCGCCAAAGAGTACTCAAGCGGCGGCCACAAACTCATGCTCGTTCGTGTCGAGTTTAGTTGCCAACTGGAGGATCTCTAGTCGTGGAGTGCTTGCTTTGGATTGATGGTTGATCTGCTTGGGATGGCTTTCGATTAGAATCATAATATGGGTTTCTTTGATTTTTGAAAGGAAATTTTGGTTATCATGGTGATTTGTTTTGCTTAGGGTGTTCTGAAATGTTGAGATGGGTCCTTTGATTTACCAGGTTGAGATGGGTCCTTCGATTTTGCAGCAAGGACAGAGGACTGGCAGGAAGAAGATGGAAAAATTTTGCAGCAAGGACTGGTTTTTTGCCAACAGAAAGAGGACCCGCAGAAAAATTTTCTCTTCCAGCAAGGGCAAAAAACCCAAAGTAGAGGGAAGAAGAAGATAGCTACGGGAAGAAAGAAGAAGAAAATATGAGGGAGGGAGAGAGAGAAAGTTTGTTTAATAAATTAAAAGAATAAAATAAAAAAGTAAAATAAATAAAATAATATTTTAATTATATAGGGAATGATAAAGGGAAGCTATTTGGATGCATATTGACATAGGGAAGCATAAAGTAGTTTGGATCCTTAAGTTTAGGGAAAATGACAAGGAAGCTGCTGGGAATGCTCTTAGTGAATGCTAATGCAGATAATACCCATGCCAGTTTAGTGATGAACTCTATTTTATAAAGTATGCAACAGTTTCATCATGACAGTTTTCCATAAATGTGATATAGATATATGATATATGCATATGATATAGAGTAACAATGATAGTTCAACAGTATGATTTACCTGAGATATTATTCCTTCTCAGCAGGGTTGACGCTGTCCCGAGGGACTTGTAATACAATATCAGTGCCCCATATATTGTACGCTACCGTACATCCCATTAGCGGCACGACCGAGTTTAACCTCGAATGGCCCACACCATTAATGATGTCTATCTTGTAGTGACCGCTCGTTAAGGCTGCGCCGGTCACGAAACAACCATTGAATACAAGGCCCATATAATACACATACATTTGACCATAAAGTTAACATGTATAGTAAGCCCATGGCCGTTATCTCGCACATACCGGTGTACCATGTCATACGATGTAATTAATCTTGTCCGTATTTTACATACATGCACTTTTTACAAGTCTCGCTTTCATTAACATGTTCAGTACAACATTTCTTCCGCAAAAAGCTAGAGTTCATGTGCTATAAAGTGTATATTGTGAGAGTTGCAAATATGCATGTCTTGGTACACAAAATAGACGTGCAATGTGGGAAAATAAATTTTGAGCATTATGTGAATTAAAACTAACCTGGGTCGATTAAATCCTCTGAGTACTCCTTCAACAAGTTCGAGTCCTGTAAATCTGTTGAAAACCTTCTATTAGTCCTAGGTCTTACTAAAACAACCCTAGAGCATGAAAATAGGAGCTATCAGATGGTTGGCCAAAATAGCGTTCCCTGTAACGCTTCTGACCGTATGTTTGGTCTTGAAGCCGTACGTTCGCCCAGAAGGTTTCAGGTGGATCCTCATTTTGTCCATTCGTCCTCCTATTCTCCCAAATCAATTTCTAAGGCTAACAAAGGCTTTCTCAAACTTCCTATCACAAAATGATACCTCCATGCACAAAAACCCGTTGACAAAGGCGAAATAATAAATCGACTCAAGTAAAGGCTTAAAGAGAAACAACATACTCAAAACTATAGCTAAGCTATCTATGAAAGCATTTAAACATCATAAAAACTAAGGAACAAGTTAGGCTTAGGGATATTACCTCCTTGAAGCGAAATGATAACCTCCTTCTCCACCAAACTCAGAAATTCACAAAACTCACACTCACAAAGGGTTTATAGGAGCCTGGGGATGAGTTTGAACGAGAAAAGGGTAGGGGTGTAAGGGTATTTATAGGTGAGAAAGAGTAGTTGGTGCTACAAACGTCCGTCTGATACTATTGGGGTGTACATCTGGTACTATTTACATAGCGATGCAAAGACTATAACGTACGTCTAGGTATTATCCAGAGGTTTTTCAAAAAGCAACGCACGTCCAGGTGGTACCCAGGCGTACATCCTTTTACTTTTTGAAGGCGTACGTACGGTGGTCCCCTTGTGTATGTCCGGTACTGATGGGCGTACATCCGGTCAGAAAGTCCAAAATACCCAAAGTGCCCTTCCAGCTGTTCCTAGTGACCCAAAACCCAACTTAACCTTCTAACTAAGCTATCTAAGCTTAGTTAATTATTTGGGTCACTACACTACCACCGGATGAATGGGGCCCACATTACTTATCCCGTGACGAGGACTAGGAAAAATACTGGCCTACATGTGAGGAAGGATGTTAAGGAATAATCTCATATTGCCTGTGAACAAGATCTTGAGCATGTTTATAAGAAATGTGCAACACTCTCTTATAGAACCGATTTTATGAGATGAGTTAGGCGCACAAATTTCTTCATGGTATCAGAGCCTACCACAAGACGAATGAGGCCCACACTACTTACCCCGTGACAAGGACTAGGAAAAATATTGGCCTGCACGTGAGGGAGGGTATTGAGGAATAATCTCACATTGCTTGTGGACAAGATCTTGGGCATGTTTATAAGGAATAGACAACCCTCTCTTATTGAACTAGTTTTATGAGATGAGTTAGGCCCACGAATTTCTTCACCTTTTACTTTGTTCTATGTTATGTTTTGTTCTTTGCGTGTTTCTCTCTCTTTTTTTCTTCCTTTTTTCCTTCTTCAGTATCTCACATTCAACATTCATTTTAGAAAAGCTGTGCGCAACTTAATCGTTTCTAAGTCTTGTGCGGATCTTAGTTGTTAAACTGGCCAAACTTTTAGTTCGAAGAAGACAATAACAAAGGGCAAAATAGGCACTAATGTAATGGGGGAAAAAAAAAAAAAAAAAAAGAGAAGAAGAAGAAGTGATTTTATGATACAAAAGAGCACTAATGTAATGGACTTACTTTTTGAGTGCAAAAATAATTGCTTCAAAATGAGAAGAGCTTGAGCTTTTACGGTAAAGAATTCACTAATCATGTGGGTTATGTAAATGTTCCTCAATGGCCTTTCCCATTCAAAATGTTTCTACACCATTGCAAGTGACTGGCAGCTTATCATGTTCTTTTGCTATGAAGCAAATTATGCTTCCAAAAGCTACATGGATCTAACCCAACTGGTGTGACCTAGTTGGTGACCTAATTGGTGCCCAAGTGTAATGTCCCAATATAATAATACCATGAATACCATTAGTCACTCAATGATTTGACATTAAATTTGCAGCGAAAAATAGTGAACTATAAACTGCATTGATAATACCAAAGCTCTAACTGAAATCATAATTACATTTATTCACATACCTCCTACAACGGAATCGGATCTTCTCCAGAGTATTTTTGTCTTTTTACTTTTTGAGAGGACAAAAATACTCCTTCAATATAATTAACTGGATATTATCTAGTTCAAATGAAATTGAGAGGATCCTAATTCTCCTCCAACTCTATTCAATTATCAAAGCTCTAATTGAAATCATAATTACATTTATTCACATGCCTCCTACACTCTATTCCATATGTACAATCTACTCTTACATTTTCATTGTTCAGCCTTCTATACAATCAAAAGATGCTATTGCTATCGCTAAACAAACTCAAACTTGATTAGTCCTTAATTAAAGCTTTGTCTAGGTCATCAAAATACTAAGAGTATTTTTGGGATTGCATTTGACAAATAGAACTTTTAAGTAAAAAAAAAAAAAACAGCTTTTTGGGAAAAGCTTCATTTTTAGGCTTTTGTCAAAATAACGTTTTGGCCATTTTTAGAGTAAAAAAAAAAAAAAAAAAACTTTTGAAATTTTTTATCAAACAGGCTAACTTTTGTTTGGCACAACTTTTAAGTACTAAAAATATTTTTTAAGCTCTCTAATGTAATTCCAAAGAGGCCCTAAGTCTGCCTCAAACTTATGGATAAAAGTCCAAGTAGTTGCTGTCTCTCTCATCTATAGCCATAAAATTTAACAATTTTATAAGTGAAAATGAAATTGTAATTAAATTCACTATTCAGTAAGTAAATACAATCAACATACTATATGTATGCACTTAAAGTCCTTTTAAAAATTCTCTCAAAAATTATTTTTCCTGGAAATTAGAGAATGTGTACTTACCTTTGGAAACTTACTTTAAAAACGTATATTCTTTTATTGAAAACTATCCTTAACAACCATACAAATATTTGGGAAAACTTCACTTTAAACCCATGAACTACTACATGTTTTGAGAAGACCCTCCCAAAATTTAAAAACTCTCAATTTATACCCTTGAACATTCAATTTCAATCAATTTACACTCTCTGTTAGATTTTAAACGTTAAAAGTGATACAATGACGCTTATACTTTTGATTTTTTTTATAAAATTGCAAATTTACCCTTAATTTCAAATTATTATTATTTTTTTTAAAAAAAAAAGTTATAAAAACATAAAATACCCACGTTGACCTAAGCGGGTCTCGACCAGAGACCCAGACCCACGCGGGTCTGGCTGCGACCTGCATGGGTCAGCAGACCCAAGGTAGGTCACGGCCGCGACCCAGTTGTGGGTCATGTTGTGCAAATATCTTCTTAAATTAATAAGAAAATAATTGTATGTTTAACTCGCTAGTGCACAAAACCAATATAGTAGTATAGGGTGCAAGTACAAAATCATTTCCACGAGGATTGCTAAATTTTGCTTAAAATAAATTCTGTAAGTAAAACAAACAAATATTGATTTTGAGTTGATAATAATAAAAAAGTAGGGCTTTGATATCTACCACCAATCATGCTTATATAATATAACAATATGCCAATGCTTTAATCATGTTATGCATACCTAATGTTTCTCAACCTAAAGGCATGGGTGTATACTTCTTAAGCTATAGATTTTCCTAAACAATGAGTTAAGCATGAGTATAGACTCTGACTTTTTTCTTTCTTAAAGGATTTAGCATTGGTGTATACTAAGTTGTTAATTAAGAAAGTATGAATCTATGGAAATCGGCAAACACATGGAATCTAGGGCATTGATGTACACTTCCGGTTTTCCATGTTGATTAACCTAAGAACCCGGTGTGGATTTCTTTTGTTACTCTTATTAAACCCAGGACTCGGTCATCCAAATTAATTTAATTAACAAACACATACCACATACATGTGTTGATCAGACAAACACATATGAGGAATTCAACAAAACAGGAATTAATCAAGTTAAATATCACAACATGATCATCACAAAAGGCGCCAATATTGAAATATTAAATAAACATAATTAGGGCTTCAATATAACCCTACTATGTAGTTTAGTTACACATGAGTTTGATGTTAAACATCTTCATAAAATAAAACAAAAAGGAAAAGAATAAACCTGAAACTTAAACTTGAAGAGCTCCAATTCTTCTCTTTGGAAATTGTATCTCTATTCTAAAGGTTTAAGGGTCTATTTATAGGCCTTAGGAACACTCTAGAAACCCTAAAAATAGTAGGGTTTGAGCCATAGTTCGCACAAGGCTTCAAAACCCTAAAAGAAAACACTTTCCAGAATAGGGCTGCGGCTGACTTGCTCTTCACGCACGGGTGCGCTCGATTGCATCCTGTGTGCGCTCGATCGCAAGATTGCAATCGATCTCTGATGTTGGGCGCTCAATCGCAAGTGCAATCAAGGCTGCAGCTTGTGCGTATGCCTTGCGCTTGTCTAATCCTTTTACTTGTAGTGCGCTCAATCGTAGGTCCCTTGCGATCGATCACACTACCAGAACCTCCAGCTTTTCCCAAATTTGCTCTTTAAGCCCGACACTTCCAGAATTGCTTCCTTTTCATCCAAAAGGCTACAAAAACATAGAAAACACATAAAAGAACTAAAATGGCATAAACTAACAAAACTAAGGAATTACAAATATAAGTTAAGGGCTAAAATATGAATATTTTTGGCACTTAACACACCCCCAAACTTACATATTACTAGTCCCTTAGCAATACGAAACTAAAAACTAAATGGAAAAACAGAAAAAAGATAAATCCATCTTTTGTGGGAAGTACGATTGCATTTAGCATATGCAACAAGCCTTTTAAACTCCTAGGAATTCCCTAGAGGACGAGTGAAGTCTAGTGAGGGTTTTCCAGAAATGTTATCCACAAACATCATGCACAAGTTCATGTTATCCCAAAAATTTAAGTATCACTCAAAACCATGATTTTCATTTATTAGCAAGCTTAAAAAGATAAACTCCATCTTTACAATGAATTGGAATTTTAAAGTCTAATCACTTACAAAATACAGGCTAAGGCATCCAGTGTGCAATGTCTCAATGTCTCAAAGTTCACTGAAATCCCTATTAGAATAAACAACAATGGCATTTTTTTTTTTGGTCAGACTGTGCAATGTTTAGTTCCCTTAAGCTTCTAATTGACCCATGTAACGACTCCCAAACCAGATGGTTTTAAGGCATTAGGTGTAAAACACCCCTAAGGACTTACTAACTCGAGTAAAAAAGGCTACAAAACCAACTTAACCATGACATTAACCAAATCAAAATATTTCACCTTTTGACATGAAACTCAATGCTTTGAGGCAAGAGGTCCAGTTACTTACTGAAAAGCTTATCAATAATCATTTTTTATTATATATATATATATATTTCACAAATAAGAAAAATAAAAACAAAATAAAACTGGGACAAAGTGTGTGTAAATTGTCTACCATACCCCCAAACTTAAATTACACATTATCTCCAATGTGTCTATAATATGGAAAGAATTTACCCAGGATATGGACGAAATTGTTTGGAATAGCATGGCTCATAGCACACCCCCAAACTTGAACTGAAGCACACTCTTGTTCCTACAAAATAAAACACGAAAAAAAAAAAAAAAAAAAGGAAAAAAAAACAAAATTAAAAAAAAAAATAAAAATAAATTGAAAAACAAATAGAAAAATAACAGGATAAACTATAGGGTGTCTCCCATAAGCGCTAAGTTTTACAAACCTTTTTCAGCTTCCCAGTGCACAATTCGTCTTCATTGTCTCCTTCCCTGAAACTTGTCTTCCTCCTATTTATCTTATTATCTGGACCTAACAATATATAAATGACATGGGAGAGAATAATCAAGCTCATAAAAGAACAATATAATCAAGCTCTTCTAAATGCAAGGAGAAATTTTAGAAGCACCAAACAATACATGTGCATCACATTTTTTTCTTGCAATTTTCAGTTTCTTATCTCTCATTTTTATGATTAAATAAAACCCCAGTGCTACGCATGGGCAACAACTAAAACCCCAAGTATGCTGGAAGGGATGAAACACAAGCACTTGGGGTTCAACAACTAAAACCCCAAGTATTACCAAAACACACCGTTTTGGATAGGTCCAAAACGGTGTGTTTTGATCGTACGTGTAAAAAGTGGACACGTAGGATCAAAAAAATCTGATGTGGCCTACTTAAAAAATGGTGTGTTTTGGTATATTTAACGGCTATTAAAAAAAATAGACAGCAGAGATTTTATTGTAATTTTGATTAACTAAATGAGTAAATTTTTGAAAAAAAAAATACTTACGAAGATTTAAATTTTGAAGGGTTGACTCAGGGAGTTATTATACATTTTCCCTTTTGATAAATGGCCTTTTTAAATTTTTGGGGAAACTTCAATAAGCCTCCCCTAACTTCCAGCCGATTTGACAAGCACCCCCTGAATTACCAAAACTCTCACTTAGACCCCCTGAACTTTGGTTTGCTCTCACTTTGGACCCTTCTGTTAGTTTTCACCGTTAAACCAACATTTTGTGCCCATTATACCCTCAACCAAAACTACATCGTTTTGGGCTCCAAAACTACATCACCACCTAGCATAAAACGACGTCGTTTTGAGTATAATATTAGGCTGGAGGTGGTTTCGGCCACCCCCTACAGGTCGTATGGGGGTGGTGGAAACCACCCCCAAGCCCTTGGGGGTGGTCCGGCCACCCCCAAAAGGCCAAAAAAATTTGCGACCTGGGAAATTTTTTAGGCTTTTGAGACCACTGGGTGGGATGGAACCACCCCTACCGGCTTTGCCACCCCATAAGGGTAGGGGTGGCCAAACCACCTCTGGGGTCCGCCACCCCAAAACACCTGATGATCTTTTTTTTTTTTTTTTTGGCCTTTTGGAGGTGGTTGGACCACTCCCTTGGCCAAAAATGGGGTGGTCCGGCCACCCCGATTTGGTCTATTTCTTTTATATATATATATGCCTAAAATGACGTCATTTGGGGATGGATAGGTGTTGTAATTTTAGGGCACAAAATGGTGTAGTTTTGGGGTGAGGATAAAATGGGCATAAAAAGTTAAACTATTTGACTTTAACGTTGAAAACTAATAGAATTGTCCAAAATGAGAGCAAACCAAAGTTCATGGGGCTTAAGTGAGAGTTTTGATAATTCAGAGAGTATTTGTCAAATCGGCTGGAAGTTGGGAGACTTACTGGCCCTGTTTGCCAATGGCCCGGGAACGGTACTGTTCCAGGGCCAGTACTGTAGCTTTTTTTAGAAATAAGTGTTTGATTGGTTTTAGTGAAAATGTTTTGTGGGAAAAAGTGAAAAAAAAATATATATATATTTATAAGGAAAAATGTAAAAAATGTATTTTGTAGTGATTTTTTTATTTAAATAATAATAATAAAAATGATTGATGTGGTATAAAAAGTAGAAGTGTTAAAGATTAATTTTGAGGTGAAATTTTTTTTTTTTTTTTTTTTTGATTGAGGGAGGCCCTTTAAGAGTACCTTTCGAGGGCCATTGGCAAACACTTCCACTGAATTTTCCCCTTAATTTTTTTTTTTCTCCCACAGCCCCGCTCTCTCTCTCTCTCTGTCTCTCTCTCTCTCGGCAGACCACGGTTCCACACGGCTTCTCTCTCTGCAGACCGCTGCTCCGTCGTGCTCAAGGTGAGCTCCTCTATCTTTCTCTCTCTCTCTCTCTCTCTCTCTCTCTCTCTCGCTCTCACTCTGCCGTTTTGTGGACATCCCCTCCCCTGTTTCCCCTTCTTGTAGGAGATGGATATGGGTGAGGCTGAGAGTGAAGATTGCGGTTTGATTGTGATAGATTGGTTATGTTTGTAGATTGGGCATGAGTTTGAGGGTTTTCTTAGATTGGGTATGAGTTTGAGGGTTCAAAATCTCTTGCGAGAATGACCCGTCAATGTGATCTAATTTCTTTTCGAGCTGGCGATTTCTCATTGGGTAACTCGGCGCTGTCTATAGGCTTTGTCTTACACAGTTGAGAAGAGCATTCTCGAGCTCCCCTCGAACATATCCGATTCGCGACTCGCCACTTGTTCCAAGTTACCGGTGACCGAAACTTCACATTTAGCTTCTCAGCATCACTCTCAGGTTCGTCAATAAATTATCGTCAATTTCATCAAATATATTTTTTGTTTGGTTGCTCTCGTTGCCCTGTTAAGCGCAAAACCCTAGAGATTTTAGGGATTTGTTTTCTTAGCAACCAAACGTAGCTGTGCTCTCGAATAAATTGGAAACAACTAGTTCTTCATCTTTAGTAACTGTTTTTTTTTTTTTTTTTTTTTTTTTTCTGGCATAGTAGATTTTATGCATTTGAAGTAATTCAAGATCTTTGATGAATATTGTGAATTCATTTGAATGATTAGCTTTTATAACTGTTAGTTTTTAATTAAATGGTTCAGATTACGACACTGAAATGCAATTTATATTAGTAGATATAGGCAGATTGGTGAAATTTTGTTTGTATAAGCCAAGTGAAACTGTAACAGAAATGAAATCCAAGAGAGAGAATGATGACTTGGTGGAGGAGGAAGGGTTTGCTTCAGAATCGAAGAGGCGGAAAGTGATGGAGGAGGAGTCATCTCCCTCACCGCCTCCTCTTCCCATAGCGAATCCTCTTGCCGGACTAGCGAATTATGATGACGATGACGAGGAGGAGGAAGATGAGAGGCATAGGCGTGCTGAGCAAAATGGAGATAGAAAGGAAGGTGGTCAACAAGATGATGATGATGATGACGACGATGACGATCAACATGAGCAAGCATACAGTCAAGGAAAGCGAAGCCGTGAGGTGGAGCGCCGGAGGGACTGTCCTTATCTTGATACCGTTAATCGACAGGTATAAAACTCGTCTTTGGATACTAAAGATAATTTAACAACATTATTGGTGTATATCTATGTGTAAGTTCTGCATGTGTGTCTGTGTAATTGCTTTGCTCGATGCATAGAAGTGTCTTTTTTTGAGTTATGTGTTTATGCTTTAGAGGTTTTAAGTTTTGACTTTGAGCAGTTTTTTTTATCTTTTCTCTTTCTCTGTCAAAGTTGTACGTATCTCCATATTAACTAGGGGCATATATATCTGTATAAATGCATTTTCATTGTGTGTGTTCCATTGCTCTTCTATGTTTTGCAGGTTTTGGATTTTGATTTTGAGAAGTTCTGCTCTGTGTCTCTCTCGAATTTGAATGTGTATGCATGTTTGGTCTGTGGGAAGTACTACCAAGGAAGAGGGAAAAAGTCTCATGCATATACTCACAGCCTTGAAGCAGGGCATCATGTTTACATCAATCTTCGGACTGAGCAGGTTTATTGCCTTCCCGATGGATATGAAATTGACGACCCTTCATTAGATGACATTCGGCATGTTCTGAATCAAAGGTGAGCTTATGTTCGGTCAAGTGCTTTTATTTTATTTCATCTCTATTCCATGTTGTCCCCGACCTTTCTCTGTGCATCTGTGCTCATGCTGTGACTCTCATTGGATATGTGTGCTTTGATACATATGTGTTAGCATGTGGTCATGCTCATGTTCTGACTTTCATTGGATGTGTGCTTTGATCCATGTGGATAACAATTTCTCTTGGAAAAAAAAAATTACATTGGTCAGCTTCATTTTCTCAGTGATATACTATGTTTTGATTCACATGCTATTGTCCATGTTTTATTTAAGATTTGAGTTTATAGAATTATGTAATCATAAGCTCTTAATTTTTATTTTGTTTTTCTCCGGCTAACCTATATGCAGGTTTACTAAGGAACAAGTTGAACTACTTGACAAGAACAAGCAATGGTCTAGGGCACTTGATGGTTCTGATTACCTCCCAGGAATGGTACCTATCTTTGGCCTTTCTCATACAAAATTGCATTTCTGTTTTATTGTTAGAGGTGTTATTAGATGTTATTAGATGTTATTTTGACCATTTTGAAGTGTTAATCATGATTTTGGCAAATTTCAGGTGGGCCTTAACAACATCAAGGAGACAGATTTTGTGAATGTCACAATACAATCTTTAATGAGAGTTACTCCTTTAAGAAATTTTTTTCTTATCCGTGAAAATTATAAACACAGCAAATCTTCACTTGTTCATCGATTTGGAGAACTCACACGGAAGATTTGGCATGCACGGAACTTTAAAGGACAGGTTTAATCCCAGTGATTGTCACATTGCATTAATAGTTCGTGAACATGAAATTCATATTTATCAATTTTTTATTTATTTACAGGTGAGCCCGCATGAGTTTCTGCAGGCAGTTATGAAAGCCAGTAAAAAACGGTTTCGGATAGGCATGCAGTCTGACCCAGTTGAATTCATGTCATGGCTTCTAAACACACTGCATGCTGATCTTAAAACAAAGAAAAATAAAAGCATTATCTATGATTGCTTTCAGGTGTATATATCATCCCTCTTCTTTGCTGTCCACTTTGTTGTTAGTAGTTGGAGATTATTCACTTGTGCTTATATAGAATCTACTACACACTCGATAGGGCGAATTGGAGGTTGTGAAAGAGATCCATAACAAGGCTGTTACTGAGAAGAAAGAAAGCAGTGATGACCAGATTGCTGTTTCAAAACTCACAGATGGTAGAATTAAACATGATGCGGATGTGGCAGAAACTTCCAGAATGCCGTTCCTAATGCTTGGACTGGATTTGCCCCCACCTCCTCTTTTCAAAGATGTGATGGAGAAAAATATAATACCCCAGGTATACTTTGACTTCTTTTTTAGTTTGGTTGCAATGTAAATGGTATATGTATTTTCTGTTGTCTTTAGTAGATTTTGTTTAAAGGGTTCTAATCAACTAAGGCTTTATTTTATTTTTTTATTATTGATAGATATGAGAGAGTATTTTAAAATAACATGGAATTGGCTACTTGATATGAGAGAGAGTATTTTAAAATAAGTTGGAATTGGCAAATTCTTTCAATGTCCTCTTTACTTCCCAAAAAGTAAGATGACAGGGAATGGAGAGATAAGGGTTAAATATGGTTCTATCTCTTGATTTACATAGGCAGCATTCGGAGCAACTTTAGCATAATGTAAAAAGTGAGAGAGCCAATGGTTGGAGAATTCTTTTAAGACCCGGTTTGGTTCTCAGAAAGTAACATGAGAAGGATAGCTCAGTTAGAGAAAGTTTACCTCTATTTTATTTTATTTTATTTTATTTTTTTTACTTTTGATTTACATTTGCAGCATTCTACACCACTTTGGTTCCATACAAGAGCTGCTTGAAATTGGCCAGTTCTTTTATGGCCCTGTTTAGTTCAAAAGACAAGGATCACAGTAAACAATGTCTTTAATTTTCAAGAGTGATCACAAAAATTTGAAGAATTTTCTATTTTCATGTCTTTAATTCTGAGAATTGGAGTAATGTTTTATTAAAAAGAAGGGACCTTTGGGTGATATATCGGAAGTGGCCTTGTTCTAGAATTTGGGCTGCTATCGATTCACATCTATATTTTATTTGCATGACATCAGTTTAATTGTAACATTGCAATGAGCTTTGGCACAAATGGCACTTCCTCCCCTTCTAAGAATAGGGTGGATGGTCAAATCATTGGCTCAAGACCAACTAGGTGTGTGTGTGACTTACCGCCCAAAAAAAAAGAAAAAAGAATTATTAACTGCAACAGCAATCATCTCATCATTAGTTCAAAGAATACAATTATCCAAACCAAAGTGGCCTTTTTTCAGTTTATTTTTGGAACAATGCACAACTGGAAGTCATTGATAGATATATGTACTAGAGAAAATGTGGGTTTATATGCATTTTTTTGATAGTGTTTCTCATGGACCAAAATCATGCCTATGATTTTGTTATAGGTTCCACTCTTCAACATCCTGAAGAAGTTTGATGGTGAAACTGTCACTGAAGTTGTCCGTCCTCGTATAGCAAGGATGAGATATCGCGTTACCAGATTGCCACAGTATATTATTCTTCACATGCGTCGATTTACAAAGAACAACTTTTTTGTGGAGAAGAACCCTACATTAGGTAAGATTTCATTACCATATCTGTGAGTTGTATAATGAATCTATTTCTATCATATAATGTGGAACTTGGCCAGTTCATGTGCCTTGTTCTAACTGATGTTGTCTTTGTCTCAGTCAACTTTCCTGTGAAAAACCTGGAGTTGAAGGATTACATACCCTTGCTGACGGCCAAGGAGAATGAGAAATTGCGGTCGAAGTATGATTTGATTGCTAATATTGTTCATGACGGTAAACCTGACGAAGGGTTCTACCGGGTATTTGTACAGCGGAAGTCAGAAGAATTATGGTAACTCCATATTTCATCGATTTGCATAACCTTGAATGAAAATGTAAGAAGCATTGCAACAGACACTTATGGCATTCAATATTTTCAGGTATGAGATGCAGGATCTGCATGTTTCAGAAACACTTCCTCAAATGGTTGCACTCTCTGAGGCCTACATGCAGATTTATGAGCAGCAGCAGTAATATTGGACTTCCAAGTCCCATGGTTGAATGTGTAGTGGCCGTGTATTGAGTTGAGATAACCGTAATTTATTTTTCAACACAGGTGGTGAAACATGATAAGAGAGGGTTGAAATTATTGATCTTTTGAAGTGGTTGATTTGTCAATATGGAGGAAGCTGCCTGACTGAAGGAAAAGTAAAGGCAATCATCATCTTTTGGTCTCCCAAAGTTTTGACTGTAAAAACCATCCATACATTTTTTAGAAGAACTCTAAAGGCTAAATATTCTAGTGTTAGAATTTTTCACACTTGTATGTTAGTGTTTACTATTTGTTTGCAATGACTAACGATCCTAAGACTATAACTCTTAATTTATCAGTATCCAACCGTCTTAAGACTTTTTGATCAATGATTAGGCCCTTAAGAGCATTAACAATATATCCTTCAAAATCTTCAAATTTTGAAAAACCAATTTTCTCAAACGTTATACACCTCATTCTTTATTTTGTAGGACAGTATTTTTCTATTCTTTATCTATTATGGAGAAATGAGGAGAAATTTACTTATTTTATTAAGTTGTTAGAGGAGAGAGAAATGAATAGAATAGGGGATAGTAGATGAATGGTAATCCTTTGTATATGAATGATCAATGTAGCATATCATCTAAAACAAAGGATGGGAAAAAATGGGATGAAGGGTGAATTTAAGATGCGGTCCTTTAAAATTTGAAGAAAACGGCTCTTTCCCTTTAAAGCATCATTTCACGGCCCCTTTAGCTTCAATCACTTTCCAGTAGTTGTTGCTGGTTTCTAGCGGGGGTTCAGACTTAGTTCGTACCCCTTTTGTTTCTGTAACCGCCTTGAGCGGTCCTTTGAAAGGACCGGGTCGGTTGTTTGACCCATTTCTTACCTATTGTAATTTTTTTTTTTTTTTTTGATGAAAATCTACCTTGTGTAATTATTGTCGCATTGTTGGAGAACCCACCTCATTTTCGTTTTTAGGATCACTCACTTCTTTCTTTCAGATCAAGAGTGATAAGGATCCTCTCTTATAACCCTTTCCTTTTTCGATTAGAAAAAATAATTAAAAAAAAAAAACCATAGAAGAGACAATTTATGGGCACGATTCAAAAGTATTGTTTTTATTATTATTATTATTATTTTAAGTGAAAAGTATTGTTATTATATAGGAGAATAGTGTTAAGAAATTAAATATTAATATATAAATAAAGTTAAAGAGTTTTTTTTTTTTTTTTTTTTTTAAGTAAAGGAGAATAATTATGAGTTAAGAGTTTAATTTTTATGATTTTTAAAACAAAACTGAATAGGATCCTCTCCAATTCAAATGAAGCGGAGAATATCCAGTTAATTATATATGAGGGGTATTTTTGTCTTTTTTACTTTTTGAGAAAACAAAAATATCTCTCTAATATAACTAATTGGATATTCTCCGATTCTAATTTAATCGAAACAAAACATAATACAATTTTAGGAAAATTGTTTGTTTAACTTTTGAAATGGTGTAA
>NC_081543.1:23815060-23823480 GCF_901000735.1 Corylus avellana | reverse complement strand
CAACAGTTCCATCATGACAGTTTTCCATAAATGTGATATAGATATATGATATATGCATATGATATAGAGTAACAATGATAGTTCAATAGTATGATTTACCTGAGATATTATTCCTTCTCAGCAGGGTTGACGCTGTCCCGACGGACTTGTAATACAACATCAGTGCCCCATATATTGTACGCTACCGTACATCCCATTAGCGGCACGACTGAGTTCAACCTCGGGTGGCCCACACCATTAATGATGTCTATCCTGTAGTGACCGCCCGTTAAGGCTGCGCCGGTCACGAAACAACCATTGAATTCAAGGCCCATATAACACACATACATTTGACCATAAAGTTAACATGTATAGTAAGCCCATGGTCGTTATCTCGCACATATCGGTGTACCATGTCATACGATGCAATTAATCTTGTCCGTATTTTACATACATGCTCTTTTTGTAAGTCTCACTTTCATTAACATGTTCAGTACAACGTTTTTTCCGCAAAAAGCTAGAGTTCATGTGCTATAAAGTGTATATTGTGAGAGTTGCAAATATGCATGTCTTGGTACACAAAATAGACGTGCAATGTGGGAAAATAAATTGTGAGCATTATGTGAGTTAAAACTAACCTGGGTCAATTAAATCCTCCGAGTACTCCTTCAACAAGTTCGAGTCCTGCAAATCTATTGAAAACCTTCTATTAGTCGTAGGTCTTACTAAAACAACCCTAGAGCATAAAAATAGGAGCTATCAGATGGTTGGCCAAAATAGCGTTCCCTGTAACGCTTCTGACCGTATGTTTGGTCTCGAAGCCGTACGTTCGCCCAGAAGGTTTAAGGTGGATCCTCATTTTGTCCATACGTCCTCCTATTCTCCC
The DNA here is from genome assembly GCF_901000735.1 of Corylus avellana. NCBI lineage: Eukaryota > Viridiplantae > Streptophyta > Magnoliopsida > Fagales > Betulaceae > Corylus > Corylus avellana. The sequence goes on along the minus strand of NC_081543.1, from coordinate 23,822,615 downwards.
AAATCAATTTCTAAGGCTACCAAAGGCTTTCTCAGACTTCCTATCACAAAATGATACCTCCATGCACAAAAATCCGTTGACAAAGGCGAAATAATAAATCGACTCAAGTAAAGGCTTAAAGAGAAACAACATACTCAAAACTATAGCTAAGCTATCTATGAAAGCATTTAAACATCATAAAAACTAAGGAACAAGTTAGGCTTGGGGATATTACCTCCTTGAAGTGAAATGATAACCTCCTTCTCCACCAAACTCACAAATTCACAAAATTCACACTCACAAAGGGTTTATGGGAGCCTAAGGGTGAGTTTGAACAAGAAAAGGGTGGGGGTGTAGGGGTATTTATAGGTGAGAAAGAGTAGTTGGTGCTATAAACGTCCATCCGGTACTATTGGGGTGTACATCCGGTACTATTTACGCAGTGGTGCAAAGACTGTAACGTGCGTCTAGGTATTATCCAGAGGTTTTTTCAAAAAGCAACGTATGTCCGAGTGGTACCCAGGCGTACATCCTTTTACTTTTTGAAGGCGTACGTACGGTGGTCCCCTTGTGTACGTCCGGTACTGATGGGCGTACATCCGGTCAGAAAGTCCAAAATACCCAAAGTGCCCTTCCAGTTGTTCCTAGTGACCCAAAACCCAACTTAACCTTCTAACTAAGCTATCTAAGCTTAGTTAATTATTTGGGTCACTACACTACCACCGGATGAATGGGGCCCACATTACTTATCCTGTGACGAGAACCAGGAAAAATACTGGCCTGCATGTGAGGAAGGATGTTAAGGAATAATCTCATATTGCCTGTGGACAAGATCTTGAGCATATTTATAAGAAATGTGCAACACTCTCTTATAGAACCGATTTTATGAGATGAGTTAGGCGCACAAATTTCTTCATGGTATCAGAGCCTACCACAGGACGAATGAGGCCCACGCTACTTACCCCGTGACAAGGACTAGGAAAAATATTGGCCTGCACGTGAGGGAGGGTGTTGAGAAATAATCTCACATTGCTTGTGGACAAGATCTTGGGCATGTTTATAAGGAATAGACAACCCTCTCTTATTGAACTAGTTTTATAAGATGAGTTAGGCCCACGAATTTCTTCACCTTTTACTTTGTTCTATGTTATGTTTTGTTCTTTGCATGTTTCTCTCTCTCTTTTTCTTCCTTTTTTCCTTCTTCAGTATCTCACATTCAACATTCATGTTAGAAAAGCTGTGCGCAACTTAATCGTTTCTAAGTCTTGTGCCGATTTGAGGTGTTAAACTGGCCAAACTTTTAGTTCGAAGAAGACAATAACAAAGGGCAAAATAGGCACTAATGTAATGAAAAAAAAAAAAAAAACACTTGTAATGGACTTACTTTTTGAGTTCAAAAATAATTGCTTCAAAATGAGAAGAGCTTGAGCTTTTACGGTAAAGAATTCACTAATCATGTGGGTTATGTAAATGTTGCTCAATGGCCTTTCCCATTCAAAATGTTTCTACACCATTGCTGGTGACTGGTAGCTTATCATGTTCTTTTGCTATGAAGCAAATTATGCTTCCAAAAGCTACATGGATTTAACCTAACTGGTGTGACCTAGTTGGTGCCCAAGTGTAATGTCCCAATATATATATATATATATATATATATATATATATATATATATATATATATATATATATATATAATAATAATAATAATAATAATAATAATAATAATACCATGAATACCATTAGTCACTCAATGATTTGACATTAAATTTGCAGCGAAAAATAGTGAACTATAAACTGTATTGATAATACCAAAGCTCTAACTGAAATCATAATTACATTTATTCACATACCTCCTACAACGTAATAGGATCCTCTTCAGGGTATTTTTGTCTTTTCACTTTTTGAGAGGACAAAAATACTCCTTCAATATAAGTAACTGAATATTATCTAGTTCAAATGAAATTGAAAGGATCCTAATTCTCCTCCAACTCTATTCAATTATCAAAGCTCTAATTGAAATCATAATTACATTTATTCACATACCTCCTACACTCTGTAACGACCTAAATTTTAAAAACTCTCATATAAACAATATTAAATAGATTAAAAGAATAAATGAATAAATTAGATCAATGATATGTGGATTAATGATATTAAATAACTATTTAGTGTTACAAGTATATTACATTGATTTTTGACATCTTTTGTATATCCATTCAATTCTAAAATTTAGCTTCACTAATATGTTTATGAGCATAATTAAACACAATCTAGTAAATAAATTATTTATATTGGTGTTTAGTGAAGTTAGAAATTAATTTGAAGCTTTGTAGTTTTTGGCCTAAAAAGCAGTATCTTAATTTTCATACTGTCTAAATGGGATTAAAACTGCTAAAGAAAGATACCAAGGCTAGCCACCTTTGTTGAAAGCTTAAAGTCTTCTAGTAATGATGATTATAGTAAATATCATGATTATAATGATTTAATAAGGCAAGTGGCCAAGTGGGAATGCAAATAGTTAAAGCCTAAGTTGAATTAGAAACCTTGTATAGGCCGAAAATAGACTCAAACGAACTCGGATGTAGTCGAACCAAAAATATAAAATGTTTGTCTCGAAGTCCTCTATCTACTCTCAAAATTTCATGTCAATCAGAGTACGTTTGGACATTGAAAAATGGATCGGAATGCACTGCCCTCATTTTGGACGAAAATACTATTTGGTATAGAGTATGAAATATGGACTAGGTTCATTCTTATGGTTAAATACATCTCAACTCTTAGATCAAAGGTTTAAAAATAAATCCTAACCATTCATTCTCTTATAAATAGAGCCTAAGCTATAGTCACTTTCACTTGCTTTTTATTTACAATCTTAGAACAAATAAAATTGTTTGCTCCTCCTTTCATTTTATTTCTTAGTTCTAGTCAAATACCATATAGCCTAGATCTTTCTTGTAGTGTTCAAGTGTTTTTCTAAAACTAGCTACCTAGAGAAGATTTGGCGGAGTTTTACTTCTAAGGATTATTGGGTAAGTGTTTCATGTATAAATATCATGCTTTATTGCTTTTATTACTTGTCCTCATTTAATTGTTTAAAGACCCAATAAAGTGTATATTGTAAAATAAAGTAATGGATACAAGTGAATTTATAATAAAGAGCTAGTGGACAAAATCAATTAAGGACTTATAATATTATCTATATATATTATTTACTTTACAGTATTTAACATTTACATTCAGTCATTTCTTTTATGTCATTTAAATTTCTGTTCATATTTCTGGCGGTAAGGACCATTTGATCTCATCCCCGAAATTTGCATTTAACATTTACATTCAGTCATTTAACTAGTTATAAATGACTATCTTAGATTAATATAATAAAATGAGTAAATAAAGATGAAGTGACGGATAATAAATAAATATAAAAAGATGAGGGTCTTTAAACAATTTTATTATTGGAGGATGAACTAAGTATTGTTTGTATGTATGTATTATGTGCAGAAGTGGAGCAGAATACTACACTAAGGAGAGTAAGTATGGATATACTTATTGAGTACTAGCTTTGTTTTATTGTTATAGGAATTCTTATTTTGTCTTATTGATATAATTTTGCAATACAACTGCTACATAATGTGTCTAATAAAATGGGCTGATAAGATAGCCACCTTAAGAACAAGCTGGGTGGATTGCCGCGAGGAACTGTCGGTATCTCAGTGGATGGGGGTATATAACCGTCCAACAAGCCTAATATATAACTAAGCTAGGACGGTGTAGTTGCCAGCACCAAACAGGTAAACCTCTAAAGTGTGAGGGACATAACGGACGTAAGCGGGCTGAGAGCTCATGAGAAGAGGTCTGAAGAAAGATTATCATAAAACACAAACTAATCTGTCATTACGCTGCATTCACAACTCATTCATTATTATATATTTTAGTCTTTAATCTTATTTGTTCAAACTAGTCTTTTTAGTCTTTATATCTAGGAAAATAGATTACTCACTTGTTTGCCTATGTAAATATGATAACGTCATCTTTACATAGATCTTGATGCAGGGATAGAAAGTGAGGACGATGGTCTTTTTACTGGTTTTGATGGTTGATAGACCATCTGCTACAGGATTTATGCTTACTCTATGGAGCAAGTCTCATTTATGTTAATCGCTTTTATTATGTATGGTGATGTGTGTAAACTTAATAGATATTACTATGTTAATTTAGGTGCTGTCTGTGGCATATATTTGGTACACCTAGTGTGTACATATGTTGTAATGAAAACCATGTTTCTATTTTATTTAATAATATATCACCTCGAGGTATTTCAGTCAGCTCAACTGTGTTGTATAAGTTATTCTTAGGTCATAGAAAAAGAAAAAAATATACATACTCCGCTGTAAGATTGTATTTTCTAAAGTTGCAGCGTCACGACTTCGATATTTGCTAGTTCAAATATCGGGGCGTTACACACTCTATTCCATATGTACAATCTACTCTTACATTTTCATTGTTCAGCCTTCTATACAATCAAAAGATGCTATTGTTATCCCTAAACAAACTCAAACTTGATTAGTCCTTAATTAAAGCTTTGTCTAGGTCATCAATACTAAGAGTATTTTTGGGATTGCATTTGAGAAATAGAACTTTTAAGTTAAAAAAAAAAAAAAAACTTTTTGGGAAAAGCTTCATTTTTAGGTTTTTGTCAAAATAGCGTTTTGGCCATTTTTAGAGTAAAAAAAAAAAAAACTTTTGAAATTTTTTACCAAACAGGCTAACTTTTGTTTGGCACAACTTTTTAAGTACTAAAAGTATTTTTTAAGCTCTCTAATGTAATTCCAAAGAGGCCCTAAGTCTGCCTTAAACTTATGGATAAAAGTCCAAGTAGTTGCCGTCTCTCTCATCTATAGCCAGAAAATTTAACAATTTTAGAAGTGAAAATGAAATTGTAATTAAATTCACTATTCAGTAAGTAAATACAATCAACATACTACATGTATGTACTTAAAGTCTTTTTAAAAATTCTCTCAAAAATTATTTTTCCTGGAAATTAGAAAATGTGTACTTACCTTTGGAAACTTACTTTAAAAACGTATATTCTTTTATTGAAAACTATCCTTAACAACCATATAAATATTTGGGAAAAAACTTCACTTTAAACCCATGAACTACTACATGTTTTGAGAAGACCCTCCCAAAATTTAAAAACTTTCAATTTATACCCTTGAACATTCAATTTCAATCAATTTACACTCTCTGTCAGATTTTAAACGTTAAAAGTGATACAATGACGCTTATACTCCTGATTTTTTTTTTTTATAAAATTGCAAATTTACCCTTAATTTCAAATTTTTTTTTTTTTTTTTAAAAAAAAGTTATAAAAACATAAAATACCCACGGTGACCCAAGCGGGTCTCGACCAGAGACCCAGACCCACGCGGGTCTGGCTGCGACCTGCATGGGTCAGCAGACCCAAGGTAGGTCACGGCCGCGACCCAGTTGTGGGTCATGTTGTGCAAATATCTTCTTAAATTAATAGGCAAATAATTGTATGTTTAACTCGCTAGTGCACAAAATCAATATAGTAGTATAGGGTGCAAGTACGAAATCATTTTCACGAGGATTGCTAAATTTTGCTTAAAATAAATTCCGTAAATAAAACAAAACAAATATTGATTTTGAGTTGATAATAATAAAAAGGTAGAGCTTTGATATCTACCACCAATCATGCTTATATAATATAATAATATGTCAATGCTTTAATCATATTATGCATACCTAATGTTTGTCAACCTAAAGGCATGGGTGTATTCTTCTTAAGCTATAGATTTCCCTAAACAATGAGTTAAGCATGGGTATATACTTTGACTTTTTTCTTTCTTAAAGGATTTAGCATTGGTGTATACTAAGTTGTTAATTAAGAAAGTATGAATCTATGGAAATCGACAAACACATGGAACCTAAGGCATTGGTGTATACTCCCAGTTTTCCATGTTGATTAACCCAAGAGCTCGGTGTGGATTTCTTTTGTTACTCTTATTAAACTCAGGACTCGGTCATCCAAATTAATTTAATTAACTAACCCATTCCACATACATGTGTTGATCAGACAAACACATATGAGGAATTTAACAAAACAGGAATTAATCAAGTTAAATATCACAACATGATCATCACAAAAGGTGCCAATATTGAAATATTAAATAAACATAATTAGGGCTTCAATCTAGCCCTACTAAGTAGTTTAGTTACACATGAGTTTGATGTTAAACATCTTCATAAGATATAACAGAAAGGAAAAGAATAAACCCGAAACTTAAACTTGAAGAGCTTCAATTCTTCTCTTTGGAAATTGTATCTCTATTCTAAAGGTATAAGGGTCTATTTATAGGCCTTAGGAACACTCTAGAAACCCTAAAAATAATAGGGTTTGAGCCATAGTTCGCACAAGGCTTCAAAACCCTAAAAGAAAACACTTTCCAGAATAGGGCTGCGGCTGACTTGCTCTTCATGCACGGGTGCGCTTGATCGCATCCTGTGTGCCCTCGATCGCAAGATTGCGATCGATCTCTGATGTTGGGCATTCGATCGCAAGTGCAATCAAGGCTGCAGCTTGTGTGTATGCCTTGCGCTTGTCTAATCCTTTTGCTTGTAGTGCGCTCGATCGTAGGTCCCTTGCGATCGATCACACTACCAGAGCCTCCAGCTTTTCCCAAATTTGCTCTTTAAGCCCGATACTTCCAGAATTGCTTCCTTTTCATCTAAAAGCCTACAAAAACATAGAAAACACATAAAAGAACTAAAATGACATAAACTAACAAAACTAAGAAATTAACAAATATAAGTTAAGGGCTAAAATAAGAATATTTTTGGCACTTAACACACACCCCAAACTTACATATTACTAGTCCCTTAGCAATACGAAAATAAAAACTAAATGGAAAAACAGAAAAAGATAAATCCATCTTTTGTGGGATGTACGATTGCATTTAGCATATGCAACAAGCCTTTTAAACTCCTCGGAATTCCCTAGAGGACGAGTGAAGTCTAGTGAGGGTTTTCTAGAAATATTATCCACAAACATCATGCACAAGTTCATGTTATCCCAAAAATTTAAGTATCACTCAAAACCATGATTTTCATTTATTAGCAAGCTTAAAAAGATAAACTCCATCTTTACAATGAATTGGAATTTTAAAGTCTAATCACTAACAAAATACAGGCTAAGGCATCCAATGTGCAATGTCTCAATGTCTCAAAGTTCACTGAAATCCCTATTAGAACAAACAACAATGGCATTTTTTTTTTTTTTCGGTCAGGCTGTGTAATGTTTAATTCCCTTAAGCTTTCTAATTGACCCACGTAACGACTCCCAAACCAGATGGTTTTAAGGCATTAGGTGTAAAACACCCCTAAAGACTTACTAACTTGAGTAAAAAAGGCTATGAAACCAACATAACCATGACATTAACCAAATCAAAATATTTCACCTTTTGACATGAAACTCAATGTTTCGAGACAAGAGGTCCAGTTACTTACTGAAAAGCTTATCAATAATCATTTTTTATTATATATATATATATAT
>NC_081543.1:23812564-23814960 GCF_901000735.1 Corylus avellana | reverse complement strand
CACAAACAAGAAAAATAAAAACAAAATAAAACTGGGACAGTGTAAATTGTCTACCATACCCCCAAACTTAAATTACACATTATCTCCAATGTGTCTATAATATGGAAAGAATTTACCCGGGATATGGACGAAATTGTTTGGAATAGCATGGCTCATAGCACACCCCCAAACTTAAACTAAAGCACACTTGTTCCTACAAAATAAAACACGAAAAAAAAAAAAAAAGGAAACAAAAACAAAATTAAAGACAAACATAAAAATAAATTGAAAAACAAATAGAAAATAACAGGATAAACTATGGGGTGTCTCCCATAAGCGCTAAGTTTAACGTCTTCAGCCAGACTATTGTTCTCCTCTTACTTCTGTCCCGAAAAAGATGCTCCTAGATTGGGTATTGTTTGGGATGGAAATCCACCCTGTTTTCTTTCACTCAGATCCTTAGCTATATGCCCAATTTGTACTTTCAGTCTTTGAAGAGCTTGCTCGGTTCTTTGAACTGCTTGACCGGTCTTTGCATTAATTTGTTTTTGATCAGTCATGAATTCCTGTTGCGTAGTCGCCAAGGTGCATACCACTCTCCAGGTCATTCTGCTTTGACTCTTGCATTAGTTGGCTTGCTTGTTGGGAGTTCCTCTACTGCCCTTGAGGGTTTAGAGCATTCTGATTATTACTCTATGAGAAATTGGGGTGGTTTCGCCACCTTGGATTGTAGGTGTTGGAGTAGGGATTGTTCTTTGAAGGATAATTGTTCTGTCCCACATAGTTTACTTGCGCCTGATCTGCAGATGAATACAAGGGGCAAGTCTCCGTAGTGTGATCATAATGAGAACATATGGTACAAACTTGGAGTTGTGCGACTTGTTGACTAGGTGAGATGTTCTGAGTAGTCATGACTTTGATAATCATATCTAGCTTTATTTCCATAGCAGCCATCTGATTTTGAGATCCACCACTCAGGTCCACTTCATACATGCCCTTGCTCTTTACTCCTTGGCTCCGTTTGGATGAGAATTGTTGGGAGTGTTCACTCAATGTCTCAAAGAGCTTTATGGCTTCCTCACTGCTCTTTTCCATCAGCATACCTCCACAAGCTGAATCAACAACACCCTTGTTAATATCATTTAAACCTTCATGAAAAGCTTGATATGGTATTTTTGTGACCAAAAATATCAATAATAAAAATAACCACTCGCAATAGGACAAATCTTTGTAGGATACGGTTATATTGAGGATGTCGAACCTCAAAGACTGCAGGGGTTTAATTATCAAAATTTGAAAGATTAAAATTAACTTAATTAAAAGAGAATGACTTGTTTGTGTGAATTTAAAGTGCATAAAATAAACGGAAATAAAGGAAGTAAATATATGAGAGAGAGAGAGAGAGTAGGGTATTGATTTCACCACTATCCGCACATCAATGGTTAACCATATTTAATTTTAACAATTCTTTATATGCATGTTATAATTTAAACAAGAAAACATATGAAAATAATTTCATGCAATCAACAGAATAGCATAACCCATCTTCGGTTGGCACGGATCGTCTACCTAAATTACACTAAACTAGGGTGTAGTACGATCCATCTTTCCTAGGTATAGTCTATTTAACCCTATTGATTGCATGCCAATTAAGAACCATTGTATAACCATCATTCTTATAATCACAGAAAATAAGAATGATTTGAGTTCAATTATAGTAAAATAATTTCTAAGACAAGATAAGTATTTTACTAATATTGAATTGGAATTAAAAACAATTGCATTTAATATGAAGAGCAGAAATCAATTGTAGCAATCCTTAGAGTTATACAATCAACATGCATAAATTGAAAAACTAGAAATTAAATACAATCAAACCATTGTGCTTGGAAAGGGTTATATCAATACCCCATAATTGGGTTTAGCCACTTATGATCTTCTAAGCTTCACAGACAATTTACTAAAATTTTAACTCTAGAAAGCGGTGTGTCTGTTTATAATGTTTAGAGCCCTATTTATAGGAATTAGGAAAACCCTAAAAACCCTAGAAATCCTCAGAAAACCGGAGGTCAGTATCCCAGTCCAATTGGGAGACTGAAAACCAAATCCATGCTGGAAAAGGATTGCTGCCGTGCAGTACACGCCCGAGTGCGCTCGATCCGAGGTCTTGTGCACTCAAGCGCAGTGCGCTCGAGCTTAGTTGTTGTGCACGCATGCGCTCGATCCCAGGAGTGCTGCGCTCGATCCTAAATTCAGAATGCTCAGCTTTTTGCCCTTTTAAGCCCAATTTTCAATGGTTTGTCAAATAAGACCTGAAACACAAAAACAAAACAAAATCAAACAGATAACAATGCTAAGGGATTAACATATGTAAATTAAGGGGCTTGAATGTGCAACATTCGGCGCTTATCAAAGCT
>NC_081543.1:23798045-23812464 GCF_901000735.1 Corylus avellana | reverse complement strand
TGTTTCATGGGCCTTCGCAACGGTGGTGGGTTTTCTAGTAGATCTTCCATTGTTTCCATAACTTCTTCTTCTTCTTCTGTGTCGTAGTTGTCTTTATGCCCTTGTCGAATGGTTTGCTCAATTTCTGGATCAAGTGTAAAGATGGTTAAGGCTTAAGATCGACGACCTTGCATAAGAAGATTTTTCCCTTGAAGTCACAGCAGCTTCAGTACTGCTGTTCGAATGCTCTTTGGAACTACACTCGATCGCAGGTTAGTAAGCTCGATCGCACTATGCTCGATCACACTTGGTCTCTACTCGATCCCAATAACAGAATGTAGGCACCGCAAAGCTGAAACAGAACAGAAACAGAGAAATAAAAAGAAAACAAAAAATATTTTTGATTTTTGATAAAAAAAGAATTAAAATTAAAAATTAAAATAACCAAACTAAAGGAAACTAATTCTAAGCAAAATTTGCCGCAATCCCCGGCAACGGTGCCATAAACTTGTTGTGCAAATATCTACCTAAATTAATCGGCAAATAATTGTACGTTTAACTCGCAAGTGCACAAGATCAATATAGTAGTATAGGGTGCAAGTACGAGATCATTCCAACGAGGATTGCTAAATTTTGCTTAAAATAAATTCTGTAAGTAAAAAAAAAAACAAAGATTGATTTTGAGTTGATAATATAAAAAGGTAAGGCGTTGATATCCACAACTAATCATGCTTATATAATATAACAATATGCCAATACTTTAATCATGTTATGCATACCTAATGTTTGACAACCTAAGGGCATGGTGTATACTCCTTAAGGTATAGATTTTCCTAAGCAACGAGTTAGGCATGTGAGTATACTCTAACTCTTTTCTTTCTTAAAGGATTTAGCATGGATGTATACTAAGTTGTTATTTAAAAAAAGCATAAATCTATGGAAATCAACAAACACATGGAACATAGGGCATGGGTGTATACTTTCGGTATTCCATATTGATTAACCCAAGAACCCGGTATGAATTTCTTTTGTTACTTTTATTAAACCTAGGACTAGGTCATCCAAATTGATTTAATTAACTAATCCATACCCACATGCATGTGTTGATCAGACAAACACATATGAGGAATTCAATAAAACAGGAATTAATCAAGTTAAATATCACAACATGATCATCACAAAGGCGACAATATTGAAATATTAAATAAACATAATTAGGGCTTCAATCTAGCCCTACTAAGTAGTTTAGGTACACATGAGTTTGATGTTAAACATCTTCATAAAATAAAATAGAAAGGAAAAGAATAAACCTGAAACTTAAACTTGAAGAGCTCCAATTCTTTTCCTTGGAAATTGTATCTCTATTCTAAAGGTTTAATGGTCTATTTATAGGCCTTAGGAACACTCTACAAACCCTAAAAATCATAGGGTTTGAGCCATAGTTCGCACAAGGCTTCAAAAACCTAAAAGAAAACACTTTCCAGAATAGGGCTATGGTTGGCTTGCTCCTCACGCACGGGTGCGCTCGATCACAAGACTGCGATCGATCTCTAGTGTTGGGAGCTCGATCGCAGGTGCGATCGAGGCTGCTGCTTGTGCGCACGCCTTGCGCTCGTCTAATCCTTTTGCTTGTAGTATGCTCGATCGTAGGTCCCCTGCGATCGATTGCACTACCAGAGTCTCTAGCTTTTCCTAAATTTGCTATTTAAGCCCGATACTTCTGAAATTGCTTCATTTTCTTTCAAAAGCCTACAAAAACATAGAAAACACATAAAAGAACTAAAATGGCATAAACTAACAAAAGTAAGGAATTAACAAATATAAGTTAAGGGCTAAAATATGAATATTTTTGGCATTTAACAAGTCAGCAAACCCATGCTGGGTCACGGCTGGACCTGCGTGGGTCTAGCTTGACCCACTGGTCACAAGGTGAGCCGCGGTAAGGTCACCTTGGACCCTTTTTTTTTTTTTTTCTTTTTCTTTTTCTTTAAAAAAAAAAAAAAATCGAAGGTATTTTGGTCTTTTTTAGGCATTGACATTTGAAGTTAACGGCTAAATTTGACGGAGGGGGTAAATTGATTGAAATTGAAAGTTCAGGGATGGTATGAATTTTGGGAGGGTCTTTGAGGGGTTTAAAGTAAAGTTTCTCCTAAATACTTAGTAGTTTAAAATTATATATATATATATAAGGGTACATCTTCTTGTTGCATGTTTGGGGTGACATGTTAGAGCACTCAGTAGCTAAATGACATTTTTATTTAAAATGGCTAATCATATTTGGAAAAAAAAAAAAAAATTACACATTGGAACTGTTCACACAAGCCTTTTTTTATTATAATTTCTCTCACCTTTCTCTCTATTTTTCCCAAAACTTCTTCCCACTTTTTTTTTTTTGGAAAAAATATAAAAAAGTCCAACAACCTAACAGTCATTTTTGAAAGAGCCTCACAATGTTCAACAGGTGCTAAAGTAGCCCATCAAATTACCAGAGTGTGTCAAAAAGGCCATATATTTTTTTATATTCCAATAATACCCTTATTCTTTTAAAAACTAAAATAAAAACTAAAAATTGAAAAGAAAAAAGAAAAAAGGAAAGTGGTGGCTTGTTTGTTTTGTTTTGTTTTGTTTTGTTTTGTTTTGTTTTGTTTTTTAGTAAAATCCTCTTAACCCCCTCAAACTATCACTAGGGGTGTCAATGCATAACCGCCCACTAACCGCTAACCGCTAATCGCTTAACTGCTATAACCGCTAACCACTATAACCGCCTAACGGTTAGCGGTTATGGGGTTTACTAACCGTAACCCCTAACCGCTTTTTATATAATATACTTTTATAACTATATATATATATATATATATATATATATATATATATATATATATAACATAATCAATTGATCATTAATGATTAAATCACATTTTTGTTTTAGATAATTAAATCACAGTTTGAGTATTAATATATTATCACTATAATTTATATGATTATATCACATGATAAATTAATCATTAAATCATTTGATTATATAATAACAATTATTCATATATACTCATAAGTCATAAGTATGCAAGTTCATACTAATACAACAATGAACAATTAAGTATCTAGAGACTTAGTTTCAATGTATATTATCACTATAATTGATATGATTATATCACATGATGAATTGATCATAAAATCCTGTGATTATATAATAACAAATAATACATATATAATATGACATAACTCATAACTCATAAGTCTACAGGTTAATCATATGATTCATATTATTCATGTACAATGATAATCGCAATTGAATTAAATAATGTGTTACTTATAACCACAATTGAATCAAAGCATTATTATTTATTAGATACTATATCACATTATCTTAGATTCTTAGATCTAAGATAGTTTTATTATATTAATATGAATTGTGATTTGTGAGATAATATGATTATATAATTTAAGTATGAGTGTGTGACCATTAGATCATTAGGAATTTAGGATTTAGGAGTTTGAGGATTACCATAATACCATTAAATAATAAGTTCAATTCAAAAAAAAAAAAAAATTATAAGTAAATATGATAATAATTTAATTCATTAATCATATGATCTAATTTAATGAGATCATATGATTATATAGTATCAAATTAAGTAATTGACATTAGACTCAACAATATGTTACTTATAACCACAATTGAAGCTGTATTAATGTATTTTTTGAACTATGTTTTCACTATTTTTTGCAAAAAAGAAATTTAACCAATTACCCATTTTTTGAAAGAAAGAAATTTTACCATTTTTTAAACAATTTTTTGAACCATTTTTTGAACCATTTGTAACAAATTTTTTTAAAACTGAATCATTGATACGATCTAATCTCAATTTACTTTTATGAAATTTTCTTTTCTAAGTTTCAAAAAACATATTTGAATATTGTTTTAAAATCCAATCTGGACCGTTGGATTATCAAGTTGGAAACAACTGAGGGTAAAAAATGCTACAGTGTTTAAAAAAAAAAAGAAGAAGAAGAAGAAGCCCAAAAAGGCCAAAAAAAGCTCAAAAAAGCTTAATTTTGAAAAAGTGGTTAGCGGGCGGTTACCTATTTCAATAATCGCTAACCGGCGGTTAGTAGCTAGGTGGTTAGCGGTTGCGGTTAGTGAAATCTAATAACTGTTAAGGCGGTTACGATTAGCAGTTTTTGCTAATAACCATTAACTGTAACTGTATTGACACCCCTAACTATCACCCCAATGATAATCTCCCCCCAAACTATCCATTGCGACAATTTACCCCATAAACTATCAAAACAAACACAATATACCCCCTAATGTTAGTAAAATGACTAAAAACAACAATACTAAAATTTATAAAAAATAAAAAAACTGAAAAATAACTAAAATTTCTAAGGGGTGCCAGACCGCCCGAATATGGTGGCCGGACCACCCCTAGGTAATTGGGGATGGTCCGGCCACCCACCAGGGGGTAGATCGGCCACCCCCAAAGATAAAACTGAGATTTTTTTTTTCTTTTCATTTTCATTTGTCCCTGAACCACCCCAAGGGCCATGGGGTGGCCGTTCACCCCTAGGGCAAAAATAGGGTGGCAGAACAACCCCTAAGGGCCATGGGGTGGCCGGTCACCCCAAATGGGATTTGGGGGTGGCCGGACCACCCAGTTTTCTTTTTTTTTTTTTTTTTTCTATTGCTTTTAGATTAATTTTTTTCTTATAAAAAAAATTAATTTTTTTTTAAATTTATTGGGATATTTTTCTCTTGTTGAAATTTATATAGGGGTAATTTTGTCATATTACGAGCATTGGTGGGTACATTATCAGTGTTTTGGTAATTTGGAGGGTAGATTGTCGCAATTGATAGTTTGGAGGGAGATTATCATTGTGGTGGTAGTTTGAAGGGGTTAAGAGAACTTTACCTTTTTTTTAGTTTTTTATTGTTTAATATATATATATATATATATATATATATATATATATATATATATATATATATTAAAAATTATATGTGTTGCCATTTTTATTGGCATTGACGTCACATTTAAAAAAATTCGTCAGATTTTTTTTTAAAAGAAATGCAGAATTTAATAAAACTCCCATATTTTGTCCAGCAAAATCCTAAGTTGCAAAGGGCACATGGCCCAAGTTGATGGCAAATGGCACTTAGCCACCTAGATTTTTGATGGGCAAAATGTTAAGGTTTTATTAGATACTAACATATCTCTTTTTTTAATGGAATTTGACTCCAGTGACAATTTTTTTTTTTTTTTGGGAATATCTCAGAAACCTTTGGTTTTACTTTCATACGACATGAAACGATTTATAATTTAGGCCAACTATAGTGACTAATTATTTATTTATTTCAAAAAACTTTTTTTTTTTTTTTTTTTGTCATTGGTTTTCTTTTCTTTTTAAAAAATTGTTTGTTTTTTTTTATTATTATTTAATTTTTTAAAAGAATATGAGTATTATCGGAATATAAAAAAATAAGTGGCATTGTTAATACATTTTGGTAGTTTGATGGATTACTTTAGTACTTTTTGATAAGGGAAAATGTATAATAACTCTCTGAATCAACCCTTTAAAATTTAAATCTCCTTAAGTATTTTTTTTTCAAAAATTTACTCCATTGGTTAATCAAAATTACAATAAAATCCTTGCCGTCTATTTTTTTTTTAACAGCCGTTAAATATACCAAAACGAGCCGTTTTTGAAGTGGGCCACGTCATATTTTTTTGATCCTGCGTGTCCACTTTTGACACATAGGATCAAAACACACCGTTTTGGACCTATCCAAAACATTTTGGATGTGTTTTGGTAATACTTAGGGTTTTATTTGTTGAACCCCAAGTACTCGTGCTTCATCCCTTCCAGCAGACGAAGAACACAAGCTTCCCCGACAAACAATCCAAGACCCACTGTGATTCCAAGGTTCTCCCCCCGAGGCACTCACCGGCGCAATAGAACCGACTGTGAAACTCAGTCCGATGTCACTCAGTCCGGCGTCAGATCTCCGTCTAGGGTTTCGTGAATTTCAAATTTTTTTATTCAAAAAATTTGGATTTCGACTAGAGGTATTTCCTGCAATTTTTTGTAGGTTGTGTTGGTTCAAACAAATGAAAGCCTTTTCTTGTAGTTTTATGACGTTTTTTTTTAGTATTGGAACCTTATTGTCAAAACCCCCATCCCCAAGTATTTTTGCTGAACTCGTGTTTATATACCTTATTGGGCTGATGTGTTGAATTTATATACTTTATTGCTATGTTATATATACTTTAGTGCTATGGATTGGCAATGGTTGTCGGCATGGAATATTTTGCTTGTGGCCTTGGAACTTTTTGGTTGTGGTCCCATATTAGTTGTTGTCTGACAGTGGCTTTGTCCATAATAGGCAGATGTGTTGGATATATATATATATATATATATTGTGTTTTGTCGTGGCTTAGTGGCTTTGTCCATAATTTTGGTTGTGGTCCCATATTGTTTTGTGTGTTTTGTCCTTTGACAATTGGTTGTGTTAATATATTAAAAAATGCCTAAGAATTAATCCCTATTTACTAGAAATATATATTTTTGTCCACTTTTTTGTCAACCACTTTTGTTTCTCTTGGGGCCTATGGTGATTCAAGCATAACAAACAAACAACAAAGGAAGAAAGAAAGATAATGTGACTCATGTGAATTGTACATTTTTTTATAAATGGTTATACAAGAAGAATTAGACTATGTGATAATTTTTGGTGTGTTTGGGAAATAGTTTTGAGAGGCAAAATGAGGAAGGAATTGATTGATGTGATATAGAGGTAAATAAGTTTTGAATTTTTTTTTTTTTTGAGAGAAAAGTGAAGAAAGTTGTTTGGTAATGTGAAGAAAGGGGTTTGACTTTTTTTTAGAAGGGAAATGGTTGGGAAATGGTTACCGAACATAGGCTTTATTATGTTTATTTTTTTTTATTTTTTTCTAAATGCTACTTTTTGGTTTGATTGTGACCATTTGTAAATTTTGTATACAAAAGTGATGAACTATTTTATTCCACAAAAAACGAAAATGAATGTAAAATATGTATATAATAGTGAGGAACTATTTTATTCGACGAAAAATGGAAACGAACAGGTTTTAATTGGTTATAGATGAAAAATAAACAAAGTAAATAAAATTGTATAGATAGTTTATATATTAGAAAATGAAAGAAGAATCGTAGTATATATATTGTTTTCATAATGACAAAAACGGTTATGGCCTGCTTTCTAATCAAATATAAGTTTCTGGAACTCTACATAAATGTACATTTAGAAACAACAAGGTGCTTCGAATTTGGAAGCCTCAAGCTTTGTTTATATGCTTGCTTGAAATTGAGTACAATGAAACCTCTTTTAATTTTTACTTTCATTTGTTTATAAAATGTTCTTTCTCCATTGTATAAATGGTTATACAAGAAGAGTTAGACTATGTGATAATTTTTGGTGTGTTTGGGAAAGAGTTATGTATTTTTGCATGCAATGAAACTCCATATGTTCACAGATATGTTTGGGAAAGAGTTAGACATTGTAGACATTTTTTTTCTTACACTATTTCATATGTTCACAAATATGGTGGGATAATTCACCATACCCCATTTGAGTACATTGGTGGTGACGTCCATCAAGTAAAGGGGTTTGATGTTGACTTTTTGAGTATGCGGGAATTCAAAGAGCTGGTTTGTGATTTGGGATACTTGAAAGACTTTAGATGTTGGTATAACGTCAGTGACCATCATGACCAAGTGATAGCTTTGAATACTGATGCATACATTGTTGATTTTTGTAACATTGTTGAAACTTACAAGTTAAAAGAAAATTATTTATATGTAGAACATATGGTTGACGATGTTGTAATGGTAGATGAGACTTTATTTCTTCAAGCTCGTGAAGCACATGGTAGAGATGGGGGTGGTGGGTTGGATGAAACACATGGGGCTACCCATGAATATGGAGATGGAAGAGGATTAGGAGAAGATAGACAATGTGAACATTCTCGAGCAAGATATCGTAAAAGCCCACGGGTTAAAACTAGAGCTGCTCGTACGGTTACACCATCAAAGAAAATGACCTCCACTGATTGTTCTTCTCGAAGCGAACAACCGACCACCAGCCGAGGAGGTACACATTATTCTATTCTTTTCTTTTCATTTAATTGATGTTTATTTTATTCTTTTAAATTGAGATTATATTAATCAACTACTGTATTAATTCTTTTAATTAAAATAGAATGGAGTGGAAGGAAAGCAACTGCTGTTCGGACTCCAGCCAAGCAAAGGACATCCACCGCACGTGCGTCCTCCAGTGAGCAAGCACGCAAGCATCCGACCACCAGTAGAGGAGGTTACATTCTAATCTTTTAAATTGAGAATTCTTAGTGAATTATAGGGGTTGTTAATCATGTTGTTCCTTTTTTTTTCAGTAAAAAGAATAAGAAGAAAAACACGAGGTGCTCAAACTGTTTTAAAAGATGAAGAGGACAATGTTAATGTTGATGTGGAAGGCAATGACCATCCTGGTACGGATGCTGTACCCGAAACAGGTACACAAAAAAAAAAAAAGAGGTGGTAAGCCATGGAAGACCAAAGTGGTTCAGCCTATTGACGAAGTCATCAAGGAGCTATTGAGTGACTTCGAAGCAACTGATGGCGAGCATGCAGACCTATTCTACGATTCTGATGCGGTCAAAAAAGAAAAGGAATGAACGGCCAACTAGTGGGACAATGTTGATTGTAACATAAATGCGGGAGGAGACAATGTTGTGGACAACGAATCTGATGATGAAAGTAATGGTCTTGTAAGTTTACAAGGTAGTGATTCTAACGATGTTGGCAAAAGAAAGAAGCGGTATAGACAGTTCAATAATAAACATGACTTGAAAAAAGAATAAAGTTTGCCCTTGGGGATCAGTTCACCGATTCATATTCCTTTAAGAGGGCACTAAAGACTTATGCTGTATAGAAAGGGTTCGATTACCACTACAAACACAATGACATGGGTAGAGTTAGTGCATTTTGTAGAGAAGAGCATTGCTAGTGGAGGATTCATGCCTCTATTGATGTTACGAGGACATATATACAGATTAAAATATTCTACCTGATCCATATTTGTGGTAATCAGTTTGCAAACACAAGATGCGATGTTGAGTACCTTGTTCGTACGTATAAGAAGGATTTCAAGGATGATACCACGTGGACCCTATACGCATTGCAACAAAGGGTTAAGAGAGACCTCAACATAAATGTTCCCATTGATCGTTGCTATAGAGCAAAGAATGAGGCATTGCTTCAACTTTTTGGCAGCCATTTCAAGCAATATCGCCTCACGAGGAGATACGCGTTGGCAATACTTAGCACCAACCCTGGTAGTAGTGCTTATGTTCATAGAGATTGAGCATTCTTCCAAAGGATGTACATTTGCCATGATGCGTGTAAGAAGGGGTTTAAGTATGGTTGTTGCCCCATAATTTGTTTAGATGCTTGTCATCTTAAGGGGGAATATGAGGGGCAATTACTTTGTGTTATTGGCCTAGATGACAACGACGACATGTTCCCCATTGCATTTGCGGTGGTGGAGGCTGAAACAGGAGAGTTATGGCAGTGGTTTATTTAGATTTTGCTGGTAGACTTATCTGGGGCAGGCGGCGGACTTGGTTGGACTATTATGTGTGACAGGCAGAAGGTAGTGCATTTTGTAATAATCTTATTGTGTTTTTTCATTTGTTTATGTTCTTATATATAATTCAACGCATAAAATGTTTGTGTGTAGGGGCTTGGAACAGCAGTTGATGTTGTGTTGCCACATGCTGAGCATTACTTTTGTGTTCGACACCTACACGCGAACTTCAAAGTGAAAGGCTACACGGAGAAAGCTTTTAAGGATGAGTTGTGGGGGGCTGCACGAGCAGCCAATATTTATGCCTTTGACAACTACATGTAGAAGATCTTGTCAATGGACAAAGGTGCACAAGCTTACCTTAGTAATGTATCTAAGGCGCCATGGTCCAGGCACACTTTCGACTGCCAAACCAAGAGCAACATGTTATTGAATAACCTGGCTGAGAGCTTTAATGCTTGGATTAAAGAAGTTAGGAGTAAGCCCATTCTAACCATGATTGAAGATATTCGTCGCAGATAATGGCACGGTTCAGCAAAAATGGAATGGAATCTGGTCGACTCAATACATAATATGCCCAAAAATTCAGAAAAAGTTGGAGAGGTCAAAGAATGATGCATGAAATTGTATTAGTCGGTGGCAGAATGAGTTAGAGTTTGAAGTCGACCACATGTATGATGCATGGCGTTTAGTCAGGTTAGATCGTCATGAATGCATATGTTGGAGATGGCAGCTGAATGGGATCCCTTACTCCCATGCTTGTGCTGCAATTTACATGAATAAGCAAAAGTCAGAGGCATATGTTAATGGATATTACAAGATGGATACCTACATGCAATGTTATGCAGCTCGAGTGTATGGCATGGAAGGTCCAAAGACATGGACAACTGATGATCCATGCGATGCCATTCTATTACCTATCATTCGAAGGGCTCCTGGTAGACATAAGACTGTTAGGAAAAGAGTTGCAGATGAGCCGATTAACCCCTACAAGCAAACCCATAGTGGATATGTGGTGAAATGTGGAAATTGTGGAGGTTTAGGCCATAATTACAAAGGGTGTCCGGTACCTTTGAATCTAAACAGGAAAGGTGGAAGCCAAAAAATGATTCCATTTAAGCATAGGTAAAACCAATACATTTTTCAATTCAACCATGACCAAGTTATAACTTAATGTTTGGGGATAAATACTATAATGTTTAGTATGGTGATCAGCTTTGACTTAACGTTTGGTTAATGCATTTCAAGGATCACAAGCTCAACTCCACATAGAAGCAGTTGTTGCAGTATCATCAAGCCAAGTGTTCATACACGTAAGGTGACTCAGTCACAGGTAAAACCGATACCTTTTTTCATACACGTAGGGCGACTCTGTCACAGGTAAAACCAACACCTTTTTTTTCTGTTTTCTAATTTATATTATTTTATTTAAATGGTTTGTATATAGCTAATTGTCGTTCCTCTTAATGATTTGGTTGAATGGTTGATATGTAACTCATTGTTGTTCCCCTAAATAATTGGGTTGAATGGTTGGTATGATTGGTTTAAATGGTTGTCAATGTCTGCATATATAATGTGGTATATAATGGTTGTCAATGTCTGCATATATTTCTCTTTTATATTAACTACGTAATATTTCATGAATCACAGGCGGAAGTAAAAGCGGGGTCATCACAGCATGTTAATACACGTAGGGCTACATGTGTACAAAGGAGCCGAGGATGTAATGCTACGCAA
This sequence comes from Corylus avellana, assembly GCF_901000735.1. NCBI lineage: Eukaryota > Viridiplantae > Streptophyta > Magnoliopsida > Fagales > Betulaceae > Corylus > Corylus avellana. The sequence continues at coordinate 23,801,123 of NC_081543.1, read as the reverse complement.
TGATGTTGTGTTAACTAACCTATATGATGTGAGTGATATCATTAACTTACTTAGAGTTCATTGTTTTTGTCCATATGCCACAATATATGCAGATTGAATGAGTAAATTTCCTTAAATGCAGATTGATATTGAATGAGAAGGGAAAGTAGACATATGATTTTTTGGTTTTAAAGCAACTGTAAGGGATGCAACAACATTGAATATGAATATGCGTTTCAAGCATGGCCACATACTTTTTATGCTTTTTTTTGAACTGTTGGTATATGAATATAGGTCAGTAAAGGTCTTTTGTGTGATGTTAGAAAGCATACAGATACTCAAAAAGTTATATATTTTTGCAAGGAGAACTTAAAAGGCATTATGGCATATGAATGTAATCATGCCAGGATCCTATTAAAACCATATTTATATGTATGTATTAATGCTATATGTTTGCTTAATGGGTTTGTTTGGTCACCTGACACGATCCATTTTCTATATAACTGTTGGTAATTTGGTTGATGTGCTGCAATTATATCATGATATGCAGGCCACAGATATAGAAAGATAGAAATATTCCTAGTGGGCGGCCATTGTATTTTTTTTGCTTATGAAAGGAGTGGCGTTTTGTAATCAAATTTGTGAGCAGGAGTTGGTTTAGAGCTAGCATTAGTTGTAGATGATTCTGTGGCACACACAAAATCATCCAAACCCAGCTTGTCTAAACAAGCCGAAAGATCACCAAACCAACAAAAAAGGAATGGAATAAGTACACCCGAACAATCACAAAAAAATTAAAAAATTAAAAAATTAAAATTAAAATTTAAAAATGTAACCACCAAATAGGAAAAAAATAATTTTTTTTTGATAAGTAAAAACGTATTTGGGGCGCAACCAAATACACAAGGAAAAAAATAATTAATTTGTCATTTCATCAAGTTTTGTGGAGGAGAGGGTAAAACACATGCATATATACTGATCTCCCTCTCTCTCACGCATGCACACCTATATACATACAAATATAGTGTGCTCACATTAAAATCAATTCAAATATTAACATACATTTAATTATAGAAATTTAACAAGTCATACAATTTTTTGTTGTGCCTGCCTAATCTTCTAATTCAAGCCAGGTGATACAAAATACACAATTGAAAGCTACACAATCTTTCCATGCCTCAATGCCCCATCAACCTTAAACTAATAAGCAATACGCAAATGACCAACGAAAAAACCAATAAATATGTTTGGATCCTCAGTTTGACTCTAAGTGATGACACTTTACCCTTCAGAGAATTAACTTGTTTATACAACCCAGGTAGGACCTTCCTTCGGCGAGCATAGGTTTCGTCGTCATACCATTGGAAAAAACGACATTGTCCAACTTTCTGTCTACACAAAAAAATTTACAATTTCAAAAAATTACGAACAAATACGAAATAACAACTATTTATCAACACCAACTTAGCCAAATTGAAATACCTTTTATGGTCATACATAGCATACCCATAGAATCTCCTCCTAGGAATTTTAATAGTTGTAGATGTTAAAATCGGGGTTGTAAGGCCACATCTACATTGCACAGGTTCCATATCATCTTTGACCGACAATATTACAGATGCAGATGACATTGATTGTTCATTCTACAATGAAACCCTAAATCATTAACAGTAAACCACCAAAACTCTTATGGGTTTCACAAAATAAAATTTACAAACCTTTTTCAGCTTCCCAGTGCACAATTCGTCTTCATTGTCTCCTTCCCTGAAACTTGTCTTCTTCCTATTTATCTTATTATCTGGACCTAACAATATATAAATGACATGAAAAAGAATAATCAAGCTCATAAAAGAACAATATAATCAAGCTCTTCTAAATGCAAAGAGAAATTTTAGAAGCACCAAACAATACATGTGCATCACATTTTTTTTCTTGCAATTTTTAGTTTCTTATCTCTCCTTTTTATGATTAAATAAAACCCCAGTGCTACGCATGGGCAACAACTAAAACCCCAAGTATGCTGGAAGGGATGAAACACGAGTACTTGGGGTTCAACAGCTAAAACCCCAAGTATTACCAAAACACACCGTTTTGGATAGGTCCAAAACAGTGTGTTTTGATCCTACGTGTCAAAAGTGGACACGTATGATCAAAAAAATCTGATGTGGCCTACTTCAAAAATGGTGCGTTTTGGTATATTTAACGGCTATTAAAAAAAATAGACAACAGAGATTTTATTGTAATTTTGATTAACTAAATGAGTAAATTTTCGAAAAAAAAAACTTACGGAGATTTAAATTTTGAAGGGTTGACTCAGGGAGTTATTATACATTTTCCCTTTTAATAAGTGGTCTTTTTTAATTTTTGGGGAAACTTCAATAAGCCTCCCCTAACTTCCAACCGATTTGACAAGCACCCTCTGAATTACCAAAACTCTCATTTAGACCCCCTGAACTTTGGTTTGCTCTCACTTTGGACCATTCTGTTAGTTTTCACCGTTAAACCGACATTTTGTGCCCATTATACCCTCAACCAAAATTACGTCGTTTTGGGCTTCAAAACTACATCACCACCTAGCATAAAACAACGTCGTTTTGAGTATAATATTAGGCTGGAGGTGGTTTCAGCCACCCCCTATAGGTCGTATGGGGTGGCGGAAACCACCCCCAGGCCCTTGGGGGTGGTCCGGCCACCCCCAAAAGGCCAAAAAAATTTGCACATGAGAAATTTTTTGGGCTTTTGAGGGTGGCCGGACCAGCCCCAAGGGGTTGGGGATGGTTTCGGCCACCCCCTACCGGTTTGGCCACCCCATAAGGCCAGTAGGGGGTGGCCGAAACCACCCCCAGCCCCTCATGGTTCCCACACCCCAAACACTGATCTTTTTTTTTTGGCCTTTTGGTGGACAATTCACCCCCTTGGCCAAAAATGGGGTGGTCCGGCCACCCCATTTTGGACAAGGCGATTTGGTCTATTTCTTTTTTTTTTTCTTTTATATATATATATAAAATGACGTCATTTTGGGATGGGTAGGTGTTGTAGTTTTAGGACACAAAATGGTGTAGTTTTGGGGTGAGAGTAAAATGGGCATAAAAAGTTAAA
>NC_081543.1:23770421-23797659 GCF_901000735.1 Corylus avellana | reverse complement strand
GATTGAGGGAGGCCCTTCCAGGCCCATTGGCAGACACACCCACTGAATTTTCCCCTTAATTTTTTTTTTTTCTCCCACAGCCCCGCTCTTTCTCTCTCTCTCGGCAGACCACGGTTCCACACGGCGTCTCTCTCTCCAGACCGCTGCTCCGTCGTGCTCAAGGTAAGCTCCTCTCTCTCTCTCTCTCTCTCTCTCTCTCTATCTCTCTCTCTCGCTCTCACTCTGCCGTTTTGTGGACATCCCCTCCCCTGTTTCCCCTTCTTGTAGGAGATGGATATGGGTGAGGCTGAGAGTGAAGATTGCGGTTTGATTGTGATAGATTGGTTATGTTTGTAGATTGGGCATGAGTTTGAGGGTTTTCTTAGATTGGGTATGAGTTTGAGGGTTTTTTTAGTTTGAGGGTACAAAATCTCTTGCGAGAATGACCCGTCAATGTGATCTAATTTCTTTTCGAGCTGGCGATTTCTCATTGGGTAACTCGGCGCTGTCTATAGGCTTTGTCTTACACAGTTGAGAAGAGCATTCTCGAGCTCCCCTCGAACATATCCGATTCGCGACTCGCCACTTGTTCCAAGTTACCGGTGACCGAAACTTCACATTTAGCTTCTCAGCATCACTCTCAGGTTCGTCAATAAATTATCGTCAATTTCGTCAAATATATTTTTTGCTTGGTTGCTCTCGTTGCCCTGTTAAGCGCAAAACCCTAGAGATTTTAGGGATTTGTTTTCTTAGCAACCAAACGTAGCTGTGCTCTCGAATAAATTGGAAACAACTAGTTCTTCATCTTTAGTAACTGTTTTTTTCTTTTTTCTTTTTCCTTTTTTTTTTTTTTTTTTTTTTTTTTCTGGCATAGTAGATTTTATGCATTTGAAGTAATTCAAGATCTTTGATGAATATTGTGAATTCATTTGAATGATTAGATTTTATAACTGTTAGTTTTTAATTAAATGGTTCAGATTACGACACTGAAATGCAATTTATATTAGTAGATATAGGCAGATTGGTGAAATTTTGTTTGTATAAGCCAAGTGAAACTGTAACAGAAATGAAATCCAAGAGAGAGAATGATGACTTGGTGGAGGAGGAAGGGTTTGCTTCAGAATCGAAGAGGCGGAAAGTGATGGAGGAGGAGTCATCTCCCTCACCGCCTCCTCTTCCCATAGCGAATCCTCTTGCCGGACTAGCGAATTATGATGACGATGACGAGGAGGAGGAAGATGAGAGGCATAGGCGTGCTGAGCAAAATGGAGATAGAAAGGAAGGTGGTCAACAAGATGATGATGATGATGACGACGATGACGATCAACATGAGCAAGCATACAGTCAAGGAAAGCGAAGCCGTGAGGTGGAGCGCCGGAGGGACTGTCCTTATCTTGATACCGTTAATCGACAGGTATAAAACTCGTCTTTGGATACTAAAGATAATTTAACAACATTATTGGTGTATATCTATGTGTAAGTTCTGCATATGTGTCTGTGTAATTGCTTTGCTCGATGCATAGAAGTGTCTTTTTTTGAGTTATGTGTTTATGCTTTAGAGGTTTTAAGTTTTGACTTTGAGCAGTTTTTTTTATCTTTTCTCTTTCTCTGTCAAAGTTGTACGTATCTCCATATTAACTAGGGGCATATATATCTGTATAAATGCATTTTCATTGTGTGTGTTCCATTGCTCTTCTATGTTTTGCAGGTTTTGGATTTTGATTTTGAGAAGTTCTGCTCTGTGTCTCTCTCGAATTTGAATGTGTATGCATGTTTGGTCTGTGGGAAGTACTACCAAGGAAGAGGGAAAAAGTCTCATGCATATACTCACAGCCTTGAAGCAGGGCATCATGTTTACATCAATCTTCGGACTGAGCAGGTTTATTGCCTTCCCGATGGATATGAAATTGACGACCCTTCATTAGATGACATTCGGCATGTTCTGAATCAAAGGTGAGCTTATGTTCGGTCAAGTGCTTTTATTTTATTTCATCTCTATTCCATGTTGTCCCCGACCTTTCTCTGTGCATCTGTGCTCATGCTGTGACTCTCATTGGATATGTGTGCTTTGATACATATGTGTTAGCATGTGGTCATGCTCATGTTCTGATTCTCATTGGATGTGTGCTTTGATCCATGTGGATAACAATTTCTCTTGGAAAAAAAAATTTACATTGGTCAGCTTCATTTTCTTAGTGATATGCTATGTTTTGATTCACATGCTATTGTCCATGTTTTATTTAAGATTTGAGTTTATAGAATTATGTAATCATAAGATCTTAATTTTTATTTTGTTTTTCTCCGGCTAACCTATATGCAGGTTTACTAAGGAACAAGTTGAACTACTTGACAAGAACAAGCAATGGTCTAGGGCACTTGATGGTTCTGATTACCTCCCAGGAATGGTACCTATCTTTGGCCTTTCTCATACAAAATTGCATTTCTGTTTTATTGTTAGAGGTGTTATTAGATGTTATTAGATGTTATTTTGACCATTTTGAAGTGTTAATCATGATTTTGGCAAATTTCAGGTGGGCCTTAACAACATCAAGGAGACAGATTTTGTGAATGTCACAATACAATCTTTAATGAGAGTTACTCCTTTAAGAAATTTTTTTCTTATCCGTGAAAATTATAAACACAGCAAATCTTCACTTGTTCATCGATTTGGAGAACTCACACGGAAGATTTGGCATGCACGGAACTTTAAAGGACAGGTTTAATCCCAGTGATTGTCACATTGCATTAATAGTTCGTGAACATGAAATTCATATTTATCAATTTTTTATTTATTTACAGGTGAGCCCGCATGAGTTTCTGCAGGCAGTTATGAAAGCCAGTAAAAAACGGTTTCGGATAGGCATGCAGTCTGACCCAGTTGAATTCATGTCATGGCTTCTAAACACACTGCATGCTGATCTTAAAACAAAGAAAAATAAAAGCATTATCTATGATTGCTTTCAGGTGTATATATCATCCCTCTTCTTTGCTGTCCACTTTGTTGTTAGTAGTTGGAGATTATTCACTTGTGCTTATATAGAATCTACTACACACTCGATAGGGCGAATTGGAGGTTGTGAAAGAGATCCATAACAAGGCTGTTACTGAGAAGAAAGAAAGCAGTGATGACCAGATTGCTGTTTCAAAACTCACAGATGGTAGAATTAAACATGATGCGGATGTGGCAGAAACTTCCAGAATGCCGTTCCTAATGCTTGGACTGGATTTGCCCCCACCTCCTCTTTTCAAAGATGTGATGGAGAAAAATATAATACCCCAGGTATACTTTGACTTCTTTTTTAGTTTGGTTGCAATGTAAATGGTATATGTATTTTCTGTTGTCTTTAGTAGATTTTGTTTAAAGGGTTCTAATCAACTAAGGCTTTATTTTATTTTTTTATTATTGATAGATATGAGAGAGTATTTTAAAATAACATGGAATTGGCTACTTGATATGAGAGAGAGTATTTTAAAATAAGTTGGAATTGGCAAATTCTTTCAATGTCCTCTTTACTTCCCAAAAAGTAAGATGACAGGGAATGGAGAGATAAGGGTTAAATATGGTTCTATCTCTTGATTTACATAGGCAGCATTCGGAGCAACTTTAGCATAATGTAAAAAGTGAGAGAGCCAATGGTTGGAGAATTCTTTTAAGACCCGGTTTGGTTCTCAGAAAGTAACATGAGAAGGATAGCTCAGTTAGAGAAAGTTTACCTCTATTTTATTTTATTTTATTTTATTTTTTTTACTTTTGATTTACATTTGCAGCATTCTACACCACTTTGGTTCCATACAAGAGCTGCTTGAAATTGGCCAGTTCTTTTATGGCCCTGTTTAGTTCAAAAGACAAGGATCACAGTAAACAATGTCTTTAATTTTCAAGAGTGATCACAAAAATTTGAAGAATTTTCTATTTTCATGTCTTTAATTCTGAGAATTGGAGTAATGTTTTATTAAAAAGAAGGGACCTTTGGGTGATATATCGGAAGTGGCCTTGTTCTAGAATTTGGGCTGCTATCGATTCACATCTATATTTTATTTGCATGACATCAGTTTAATTGTAACATTGCAATGAGCTTTGGCACAAATGGCACTTCCTCCCCTTCTAAGAATAGGGTGGATGGTCAAATCATTGGCTCAAGACCAACTAGGTGTGTGTGTGACTTACCGCCCAAAAAAAAAGAAAAAAGAATTATTAACTGCAACAGCAATCATCTCATCATTAGTTCAAAGAATACAATTATCCAAACCAAAGTGGCCTTTTTTCAGTTTATTTTTGGAACAATGCACAACTGGAAGTCATTGATAGATATATGTACTAGAGAAAATGTGGGTTTATATGCATTTTTTTGATAGTGTTTCTCATGGACCAAAATCATGCCTATGATTTTGTTATAGGTTCCACTCTTCAACATCCTGAAGAAGTTTGATGGTGAAACTGTCACTGAAGTTGTCCGTCCTCGTATAGCAAGGATGAGATATCGCGTTACCAGATTGCCACAGTATATTATTCTTCACATGCGTCGATTTACAAAGAACAACTTTTTTGTGGAGAAGAACCCTACATTAGGTAAGATTTCATTACCATATCTGTGAGTTGTATAATGAATCTATTTCTATCATATAATGTGGAACTTGGCCAGTTCATGTGCCTTGTTCTAACTGATGTTGTCTTTGTCTCAGTCAACTTTCCTGTGAAAAACCTGGAGTTGAAGGATTACATACCCTTGCTGACGGCCAAGGAGAATGAGAAATTGCGGTCGAAGTATGATTTGATTGCTAATATTGTTCATGACGGTAAACCTGACGAAGGGTTCTACCGGGTATTTGTACAGCGGAAGTCAGAAGAATTATGGTAACTCCATATTTCATCGATTTGCATAACCTTGAATGAAAATGTAAGAAGCATTGCAACAGACACTTATGGCATTCAATATTTTCAGGTATGAGATGCAGGATCTGCATGTTTCAGAAACACTTCCTCAAATGGTTGCACTCTCTGAGGCCTACATGCAGATTTATGAGCAGCAGCAGTAATATTGGACTTCCAAGTCCCATGGTTGAATGTGTAGTGGCCGTGTATTGAGTTGAGATAACCGTAATTTATTTTTCAACACAGGTGGTGAAACATGATAAGAGAGGGTTGAAATTATTGATCTTTTGAAGTGGTTGATTTGTCAATATGGAGGAAGCTGCCTGACTGAAGGAAAAGTAAAGGCAATCATCATCTTTTGGTCTCCCAAAGTTTTGACTGTAAAAACCATCCATACATTTTTTAGAAGAACTCTAAAGGCTAAATATTCTAGTGTTAGAATTTTTCACACTTGTATGTTAGTGTTTACTATTTGTTTGCAATGACTAACGATCCTAAGACTATAACTCTTAATTTATCAGTATCCAACCGTCTTAAGACTTTTTGATCAATGATTAGGCCCTTAAGAGCATTAACAATATATCCTTCAAAATCTTCAAATTTTGAAAAACCAATTTTCTCAAACGTTATACACCTCATTCTTTATTTTGTAGGACAGTATTTTTCTATTCTTTATCTATTATGGAGAAATGAGGAGAAATTTACTTATTTTATTAAGTTGTTAGAGGAGAGAGAAATGAATAGAATAGGGGATAGTAGATGAATGGTAATCCTTTGTATATGAATGATCAATGTAGCATATCATCTAAAACAAAGGATGGGAAAAAAAAATGGGATGAAGGGTGAATTTAAGATGCGGTCCTTTAAAATTTGAAGAAAACGGCTCTTTCCCTTTAAAGCATCATTTCACGGCCCCTTTAGCTTCAATCACTTTCCAGTAGTTGTTGCTGGTTTCTAGCGGGGGTTCAGACTTAGTTCGTACCCCTTTTGTTTCTGTAACCGCCTTGAGCGGTCCTTTGAAAGGACCGGGTCGGTTGTTTGACCCATTTCTTACCTATTGTAATTTTTTTTTTTTTTTTTGATGAAAATCTACCTTGTGTAATTATTGTCGCATTGTTGGAGAACCCACCTCATTTTCGTTTTTAGGATCACTCACTTCTTTCTTTCAGATCAAGAGTGATAAGGATCCTCTCTTATAACCCTTTCCTTTTTCGATTAGAAAAAATAATTAAAAAAAAAAAACCATAGAAGAGACAATTTATGGGCACGATTCAAAAGTATTGTTTTTATTATTATTATTATTATTTTAAGTGAAAAGTATTGTTATTATATAGGAGAATAGTGTTAAGAAATTAAATATTAATATATAAATAAAGTTAAAGAGTTTTTTTTTTTTTTTTTTTTTTAAGTAAAGGAGAATAATTATGAGTTAAGAGTTTAATTTTTATGATTTTTAAAACAAAACTGAATAGGATCCTCTCCAATTCAAATGAAGCGGAGAATATCCAGTTAATTATATATGAGGGGTATTTTTGTCTTTTTTACTTTTTGAGAAAACAAAAATATCTCTCTAATATAACTAATTGGATATTCTCCGATTCTAATTTAATCGAAACAAAACATAATACAATTTTAGGAAAATTGTTTGTTTAACTTTTGAAATGGTGTAAGTAGGGCTTTAAATAAGTTGACACAATCGACAGCTCGCTCAATACTCGCTCGGTTAAACTCGACTCAAACTCGAGCTCGATATTGTACAAGCTCGCTCGTTACTGTTGAAACTCGCTCAATTAACTAATGATACATACCTGGCTCATTCAATTAAACTCGACGGGGGCTCGTGAATTCGACTCATTGAAGTCATGAATCGCCCGGCTCGTTTAGAGCTCACGAGTACTAACTATTAACATAATTTTAATGATCACATAATTAAGAATTGATGAATATTATATGTTAATAACTTAAACTTAATAATAACTATTAACTTATGACATTTTTTTTTTTTTAAGTATATACTATTTACTAAATTACTAAAAGTATACTAAACGGGTGGTCCGTGCATATCATTACTAGTATACTACTAAATTAGTCTAATAGCAATATAACCTATATAGCATGCTGCAATCTTGTAACACCCCTAAAACTAACTTTGGCCTGCCTGGCAAGGTTATTGGAAATTACCCCAGTTAAACCAACTTGTGGCTAAATGAGGAATCACTCCTCTAAGCAGTATCAAAGTTAATGCATAGGAAGATGAAATAAATCTGAGAAACTATTAACCACTAAAGTGACAAGTATATTTATCGAAATTTAAGACATAGAGTAACTAACAATAATGCAAAGCAAACCTGATAACAACATGAGAATCCTAAGCAAAGTCCGTAGTGGCAATCGTGCCACTCTTGAGTTCTGGAAATATGTTTCCTATAAGAATAATAACAACGTAAGTCTAACAACTTAGTAAGTAAACCTTACAATTGGGTATGATATGAGCCAATTTAAGCAGAAATAAACGTGCAGTTCTAGCAAACATTTAAAAGGATGTGTTGTCTCCTTTAATATACCATAAAAGTCTTGTTTGGTTAATAAAAGAGTGATGTACTCCCGGCGGCAATAGCCTAAATGTTTTAATACAGAAAAACTAATGTTTTATAGGTCATAACTCTCATGTATGGTCTACCCGAAATATTACCCTTTTAGTAGGGTTGGCACTGTCCCGAGGGACCTGTAATACAATGCCAGTGACCTACCCATTGTACGCTACCGTTTACCACTAGTAGTCCGACCAAGTCCGACCTCAAGTGACCCACGCTACTAATGATGTCTATCTTGTAATGACCAACCATTTCGCAATGGCTACGCCGGTCACAAAAATCATTGAATCCAAGGCCCATACACACACATTTGACCATAAAATATAGTTTATATAGTAAGCTCATGGCCATTATTCCACACGTACTGGTGTACCATGTCATACAATGCATATTATCAACTAGTTATTAAAGAAATTACCAGTTATTACAAAAAGTAGACATGCTCATATCATACGTGTGGTCAATCAGTTAACATATCCCATGTTTTTAAAAAAAGTATTCATAAATGTTTACTTACCTCGTGCGCTCGTTCGAGTCCTCTGACATTGCAAAAATCCTGCTATAACGAAATACGACACATCGTTATGCGTAGTACTAGAGGACTTTTATGAGTTTGGTACTAACCCTTATCTAACAAAAGGGTTGTTGGAACCTAAGTTGCACAAGTGGAGCTAAAGGGCAGACGCCAGGACCTCCTAGTAGTACGTACGGCCTCGAGAGCGTACGTTCGGCCAGTGAGTTAGGTATTCCAGCCAAAAGCTTCAAATTGTGTTTTGAGGCTTCTATTCAATCTAAGGGTTGATATATCTCTTTCTAGGCTACTAAGCAAACACATGCAAGGCAATTATCATGCTATCACGCAACTCAAAGCAATAAAAGAAGGATTTAAAACTTTTTCAAAACATACTTGGCTTTTGCAAAGAAATATGTGTGAAAGCTTTACCAAAACATTTTCAAAATATGAAGTACCCATTAAGCTGGTTGCCCATTTGAGATTTGGCCATACTCACTCTTGAGCATTTTGTTGTACATCTCATTACCATTCTAACCCTAAGCAAACACAAGTCCACAATCAATAACCTTAAAATTTGAAATTTAGAGCTTACTTTCTTATACTGATTTAATTTTCCAAACAAACAAAAAATGAGAAAAAAAAAAAAAAAAAAACACAATTTGCAACACATAAGTAGTACAAAGTAATTTGTTTTTATCTTAAACATATCTTAAACACAGTTTAAACTCACTCTGTTTTCATCTTATGGTTGTTGCTTCTTCTTTGTGTAATTTTAAATCTGGGTCTTTAATTTTTTCTTTTCTTTATTTCTTCTAGTTTATACCCTAGTGTGTACCTAATCACTTTGGGGATTTCTTTGGGTTATTGAACCACCACTTTAGATAATAAAAAATAAAAAATAAACTTATGCTTTAGCCTTTTTTTTTTCCTAAGCTTATTATGCCTTAGCTCTTGTCCATAATACTTCTGACTAAATGCCAAAAAAAATTTAGTTGGTAGGACTTGTAAATTTTTTTTTTTTTTTTTTTTTTGGGAGGGTGGGGTTTGGGGGGTGTCATGGCCTACACCAAACCCCATTCCTACCTATAGTTGGGCTAGAAACTAGATTTTTATTTCATAATATTGACAAGGCACTCAAAATAAGTATTGGATCATTCATGGTTAAAAAATATATATTCAATAATTTATTGAAACTACCACGTCAATATTGTAGGATAAAAATTTGGTATATAGAATTACTCTTTTATTTATTTATTTAACTTTTCTAATAATTAATTATTTTAAAATAAAATTATAAAAATAGCAATTTTAAAACGTGAGATTTAAAAGCATGGGTAAAATAGCAATTTGGTCTTTAAAATCCTACTTTAGCTATTAAACAAGTGCGTTTTTAAAAACACATCCATGCATGCAATTTGAAAACACAACCATTGTCTATAATTTGAAAATGCATATCTTTTACATTTTCAAATTGAAATTTTTAAAAAACACACACCCATTCGCTACAATTTTTTATTTATTTTAAAATCACACTTATAGTATGCAAAATTACAACAAAAAATGCATCTTAAGCATTCTTAGTGAGCTCTTCAAATTTCAATTTTTTCTAAAAATCTGAGAAAACTCACAAAAAGGGGCATTGAACTTCTTTTTCATTTCAAATTTAACAATCTATACAAATATCAAGAGCTAGAGAGTGAAAGTTATATACTCTTTTAAGCCTAGATATTCGTTTTTCCTTCTCTTTCGCTTATCAAGAACAATGAAAGAATTAAAAAGAATAAAAAATATATTTATTAAAATAAAAATATAAAGAATTTAATGTTTAGCGTGCCACTTTAAATTAGAAAATGTTTTTTTTTTTTTTTTTTAAGTTTTCACATTTTTATTTTTTTTCCCTATGTTTTAATTTTGATCACATATGGTACTTGATTTTTGGGTAAATACCAATTTAGTACTTCTGCCACCGTTTCGTTAACCAAACTAATTGACCGCAATGGGAGTGGTTTCTATCACCCTTTCAGCCGGTTTGAGGGTGGTTTGACCACCTTCATGGCCTCTAAGGGGGTGGTTGAATGGTTCAGCCACCTTTAAGGGCCTTAGGAATGGTTTGACCACTCCCAAGCGGGCCACAGGGTGGTCGAAACCACTCCCACAGTAATTCGTTAGTTTGACTGACAGAATGGTAACAGAAGTACTAAATTAGTATTTACCCATAAGTGAAGTACTATCTGTAATATGATTTAAAACATAGGTAAAAAATATAAAAAATGTGAAAACCTAAACCTAAGTACTAAAAAGCTAATTAACCGTCAGTAAAACTACAAACCCGTGAATAAAAACTTTCAACAACAAAAAGGAAAACACTCTCTTCTCTTACCTTAAGCAAAATCTCTCCTTCGTTCCCAGGCAACCATGGAAGGAGGAAGTCCCTCCCTCTCCCCTCTGATCCCCTTTCCCTTCCCTCCCTCTCCCTTTCCTGCCTCCTATGAGGCTCCAAATACCTCCTATGAGGTGGTCGGTCTTGCCTTATAGGAGGCCTTATCCATCACCATGGCAATTTATCCTGCACCAACAGCTCTGTCGTCTCATCCTCCTCCGTAGATGGTCTAGTCACCGCCTTCTCCATCCGCTCCAAGTCTCAGTTCCGGCTTCTCTTTGAAATCTTTGGATTTGGTTTTTTCAAAATCAGATATGTCCATTTCATGAAGCTACAACCTCACACATGCCACCTCACCGAACTCCTAGGCCTCTCCGCTACCTATCGTCGCCAGCTCCATCACCATTCAGCCACCACGCGCCGGAGCATGTTCAATACGCGCCAACGCGTGAAGACATACCTCCTCCGCTCTACCATCTACCACCATCTTTCTCAGTCCCTTGGTTCTAGCTGTTGCTTTTTGGCAGCCACTATTGGCGCATGGCCTCCATGCAGGCCAAGCACCAGTATGTGGCCTACACACGCTGGTCTACAACAGCCACCTTGTGGCCTTGCTCTGCCCTTTCAGCCAATGAACTTACTGTTTTGTACTATTTATTTCATTTTTATGTTATTTGCTTGTCGTTTGTTCTAGGCTTTAGTCTTGTTTTTGTTTCTATGTTGTTATTTTCTTTGTTTTTAAGATTCCCTATCACCGTTTGTTCATGTCCGTCCTTTGGGGTTTGGATAGGATTGTAAAACTTCTATAGTTTTGTTCTCTTTTCTAGACTTTTTGGTTGTCATCTTTGACACACCATATATTATTGCCTTAATTATTGGTCTTTGTGTCAAGAAATCATATGCCCGCGTTATTCATTTGATATATTATCTTTTTTTTTTTTTTTTTTTCTTTTCTTTCTATTTACCCAATCTAATATGGTGGTTTAGGGGCTTTTTGTTTGGGGTGCCTATTGTTGTAGTTCACTAAGAGCATCTCTAGCAGTATAGTTAAAAGGGAGATATTAGCTACATTTAGTGATTTTTGTCCTTTTTTTTGCTCCAACAGAATAGCTTTATATTAGCTATTTTACTTTAACTGCTACAGTGAATAGCTTCATATTGTTATTCACTGTAGCACACTAAATTATTGAATATAATATTATCTCCACATTATTTTCTGTCTCTTCTCTCTCTTCTCTCCCCCCTCAACGTTTCTCTCTCTTCTCTGTTCATGAATTTATGATACAAATTCAAGTATTTTAAATCATTAAAAACTCCCCCAAAAAAATTGAATAGCATGCATATAATTGACAAACTAAAAATGGAAAAATAAAAATAACACACAGGTATGCTGCGTGAATCAATTCTATTGCAATTTACAAGATGATGCAAAAGCGGTCGTGGATCAAAAAAAAAAAAAACAAAAGATTAAAAAATAATAGTTAATAAAATAAAGAATCTATTGGAATTAGTATTAAAAAATGAGTAGCTAAAATAGAGAATTATGCTTTTTAACTAGGTAGAGATGCTCTAATTTGTAGTTTCTTCTTATGTACTTAAAAAAAAAAAAAAACTACAAACCCGTGCAGTAATTTATTAGCTACCTCTTCGGTTCTTTTCTTCTCTCCCGCACGTTTTCTTCTCCATCCACCGAAACCAGAACCTCTCTTTAACCGAATCGAATCAGATCCCTAAAACGACTCTCACTAATGGAAACCAATTAAAACTTGCAAAATCCATAATTACAACCCTTGTTGATTTCTCTTCTCAATCAAGCTGAAGGTAATTAAGTTTGATTAATTAAATATCGCATGCTAGGTTATTGATCATCCACTCACGCTCTCTTTTTTGAAACCCTAGTGGTCATAATTTTATGATATTCTCTGAATTTTTTTTTTTTTTTTTTTTTTTCCTGGAAAATTTTCTTTGTTGTTGATGCCGATTTTGAAGGAGGGAAGATGTCGTGCGATCTGATGTTGAAGTCGTCGTGCAGTGGATGTGGATCGACCTCGGACTTGTACGGAAGCAATTGCAAGCACATGACTCTGTGCTTGACCTGTGGAAAAACCATGGCCGAGAACCGTGGCAAGTGCTACGACTGTGGCGCCACCGTCAATCGCTTGATTCGAGTTCAGTCTCTCTTTCTCTCGCTCGCTCGCTCTCATGTAGTTATATTTATATGTAGGTGTGTATATGTATTTCTCTGTATTTGTATGTATCTGTACATGTATGGTTGTCTTATTGATTATGAACACATTTCGAAGCTTAATTTAATTTGTTGGTATTGGCAAAAAGCACATTGATAATTTGCTTGATCCAATTGTAATCAGGTTTTGTTCTCTGAAACAGAATTCTGATGCTAGTGAGGAACTTTTTCTATGGGAGTGTTTCGAGTTTATAAGTAATTAACTTTTTCTCGGTGGGAGTTTATCCAAGCTCTTGCTCTAAGTTTATTAAGAAGAAAAAAAAAAAAAAAAAAAAAAAGAGTGAGGATATGTTAGGGTTTTTTCCTTTGGTATAACGACTGGTCAGTAGGTGAAGAGATTCATATTTTATGTGAACATTAGTAGGTTTTACTGTTATTCTGACTATATTTAGACAAGCGTATCTGCAGGGTCTCTAATGTGTTCTGTTATTGATTTAAAGTACTTTACAGATTAGATTCTGCTTTAGTTGTAAGCTGAATGTTTGTATGCTCTTTTATGTGTTTTCATAATAGGAATACAATGTTCGTGCAAGTTCTAGCAGCGACAAGAATTACTTTATTGGTAGATTTGTGACTGGGTTGCCAAATTTTTCTAAGAAGAAGACTGCTGAGAATAAATGGTCTCTCCATAAAGAAGGGCTACAAGGACGCCAACTTACTGATGCCTTGCGGGTATAAAGTTCATCCTTACTTATTGTGTATTGTTTGCTTGTTTCTACCCTTTCATTTGTAGTATTGGGAATTGGACTTCTCAGAATTGTAATGATTGTATAGTAATCTAATGGTGATATTCTAGTAGTGCCTGGTCTAGTTTAGCTTTTCGTGGTGTAGAAGTTGGAAACCATATACATAAATTTATGTCTCCGTTTTGAAGCTAGTTTTGGTTTATTATTTTGTTTTAACTGATTTGGGATGAACCATATGTACGCTTTTTATCTTTTCACCCTTACAAGATATCTCTATTTAAAATGGGAATATACTGTAACCAGGAGATTGTCTTTCAGGTTTAAGATAGGATTAAAAATTGTTAGAGTAAAATATGTAACAGAAGGTATGAAAAACAGCTAAATTTACATCTGAAAAGTCTGGGGACACAACATTTTCTTATTGGTAAGTTAACACATGCACCTGATGGGACATGAACTTACAACATCACCCTCCACCTTGCTACAAATGGAGGAAGTACCATTTGAGCTAAAGCTCCTTGGTGGGGGGACAGCAATATCTGAAATAGATAAAACACAGCATATTGTTTCACTAAGAGAAATGCTAATTTACTTTTAAAACGTCTGAGAACTTAGCATTATGTGAGAGTTGAAGGAAAAAAGTGCTATTCATAAAATGCAATTCCTCCCGTGCTGGCACATGCTATGGTAAAATCTAAGATCAACACCTGTGGATTAAATGAACTTTACCTTGATGGCAAAACAGATACCATATAAAGTTTATTTGCTCCTGTTTAGAAGTCAGATCAAAATGCTACTCTGCCCATCTCATTGGCTTCTCAGTCATTTAGTCTCATTAATTTATTATTGCTCTACATAGGAGAAGTACAAGAATAAACCATGGCTATTGGAGGATGAAACAGGGCAATCTCAGTACCAAGGTCAGCTTGAAGGTGCACAATCTGCTACATACTACCTACTAATGATGCATGGGAAGGAGTTTGTTGCTATTCCTGCTGGTTCTTGGTATGCACAACCTAACATTTGCAATAAGTCTTATCTATATGGACATTTTTTTTTAGCTGAAAGATCTTTTTTTTTCCCCCTTTTTTGAAATATTACTTGAGAATCTATATTTAAATTGTTTATTATAGAGTAACTAGTTTCATATATATGGGAAAGTTGGTATTTGAATGTCAATTTTAATGTGAACTCTTGCTTATTTCTTGCGATGGTTGTTTGACCTGCTCAATCTTTAGGTACAACTTTAACAAGGTTGCACAATATAAACAACTTACGCTGGAGGAAGCAGAAGAAAAGATGAAGAACAGGAAAAAGACTGCAGATGGATATGAAAGATGGATGATGAAAGCTGCAAATAATGGAGCTGCTGCATTTGGTGAAGTGGAGAGGATTGATGACAAGGATAGTGTTGTGGGTGGTGGGAGAGGGCGTAGAAAAACAACTGGTGATGATGAGGAAGGTAATGTTTCAGATAGAGGGGAGGAGGTTGAAGAAGAAGAGGCAGCAAGGAAGAATAGATTGGGACTTAACAAGAGAAGTGGTGACGATGATGAGGAAGGTCCGAGGGGTGGTGATCATGATTTGGATGATGATGATATTGAGAAGGGTAAGCACTTGTCTTTACTGTACCTTGTTTTCATCTAAAGAAGATGTCACCATGGATTATTTTCTTCATTTCTTGTCCATTTTGTGTCATGACACCCAAGTGATGTATTACGTGCCAAAAAAACCAAATATATTGCTCAGATTAATTTGGTCCTACTCTTCTGGAAAATATAACATATAAGAGTAGAGATGTTAGTTTTTTTTTTTTTTTCCCCTTAAATAAAAAAGTAACTGAACTAATAGGTGCTGAGGGCGTTTCTATGTGTAACGTTTTTTGAATAGTTTTTCTATTACCCATACTTTTCAGAAAGTTACTTGTTTTTTTTTTGTATTTGTTGATGTCTATGATTTCAAGAAAAACCCTAGATAGCATTTTGGGTGTCAAGGTACCATGAATAAGTAGCATTTTTTTAATGCACCGCTGCTTTGAGGAAAATCTTGACAGTTTACAACCCTTGGAAGAGAAGTAAGATAATTACCGGTGCATGTGCAAGAATGTTGGTGAAACAGTAAGCCATCTCCTTCTACATTGTATAGTTGTGAAGGAGTTGGGGCCGTGTAATTTTTATTTGGCGGTTCCTGTTTGTTTTATGTAAATGATTTAGCAGAAGAGGAATAATTGTATTTCTAATGATGTAGAACTTGATGGAAACTCTCTTAAATCTATCTTCCTGAGGTTTGCTTTGGTCAGTGTTTTTTGTGATTCTTTTTTGGATAGATGCCTACAACTACTCTCGCATCTCTACTTTTTTTTGAATTTCTTGAAGTGTTCTTATTCTTTGTTGGGTGTTACTTTTTTTTTTTTTTTTCTGTTTTATGATAATAATTTTTGTTACTAATTAAAGGAAAAAAGATATGCCTGAGATAGAGAGTTGAGCAGTGAATTTTATTGAAGCCTATTGTCATTTTCTTTTTAATGTAATTTGCACTTTTTGTGAAAGCCTCTGATAGAGAGAATACAAAAACAGAGTTATTGTGGCTTATCTTTCTAGTTGGGAGTAAATTATATGATGAATTTATTTCACACTTATACTGTATATTATCTATACCATAGTATGATTATCCTTGAAGATAGTGCATGTCATCAGTTGGTTGCTTTTTGTTCTGCACCAATTTTATCCTATTTCTGGCCCTTGTATATTCTGCTTTATGTGGAATGGTGTAAAAGCGAGAAAATGTGGGTCTTAATTTGTGAGGAATATAGGTTACATGTTCTATTACATAATTTTTATTGTGTTGAGAAAGCTTCTGTTCTAGTAATAATTGAAGAAACCTGATGACTTCCATTATTAATCATATCTGTGTTTATGGTACATATTTCTCCATCAATAAATACCAGGTGATGATTGGGAGCATGAAGAAATTTTCACTGATGATGATGAAGCCGTTGGTAATAATCCTGAGGAAAGGGAAGAATTGGTCCCTGAAGTTCCTGCTCCTCCAGAAATTAAGCAGGTTTGTTTGTGTGCCTTTTTATTACAGGCCAATTTGGAACAACCCTGCTGGAAAATTATTATAATATTGAATATGTGCTTTGCTAAACGTTTACTGGGCCTGAAGCTGATATACCTAATATTCTAAAAAATTTCTGACCTTAGCTATATGCATGTTGGTTGCCATTTACTCTTATAATAATAGGAAGGGAAGAACATATTTTCTTGATAGATAGAGTTTCCAGAAGGCATATAGCATGGAGACTATTAAACAAGCTATCAACTAAGGATGGATTTACAACTGAACTCAACTAAGCCTAGATTTTTAACGAAGGGTGTATCTCATTCTAAAATATTTTCTGATTTTAGTGCTTTGCCTATTTATTTGTGGGTGTAGTAAGCAAGGTGTAATCTTTGAAGGTTTACTTATCTTTTCTGGTATGTTGGGCTTCTTCACTGAAAGCAATACATGTACTCTTCCACCAACATGTACACTCTTTCCTGATATATTTTTTTAATGCAATTCTTGCTATAATATCCAGTTACAATTTGTGGAATAAGTAGAAACTAACTCCCATGGGAATTTTCTTCAAAAAATTATAGGCTCATTATGCTTGTTGCTAATGCTAACTATCAGCTAATAAATTGGTTGGTGGTATTTTTGAAAATTGATTTGTGAAATTTACATACATCAACCCAATTAGTAATTTGTTGAAATAAAAATGTTAAGCAGCCCATCATTATGCTGCATAGTCAATATGGTCTTGGGTCTAGCATGGCTTTCCTCGTGTAATTTGTGCCTCTAATACTGCTATACAAACTCAGCCATGATTCCTTTGTTCAGGTTTGGCTAATTTATATTTGGTCCTTTATAAATGCCATTTCACTTGCTTCAATGTTGTGTTTCTGGTGCTAGAGCTAGTACTTGAATCTCATTCTTTGCCCTGTGCATGTTGATTACTGAAGTTGTGGCTTCTTCATTTTGGACTACAAACAAATTTCCAGAACAACAATGTTTTTACATGTTCTTGCAGGATGAAGATGACGAGGATGAAGATAATGAAGAGGAGGGGGGACTGAGCAAATCTGGAAAAGAGTTGAAGAAGCTGCTTGGGCGAGCTGGTGGGCTTAATGATTCAGATGTTGAGGATGATGATGACGACGATGATGTAAGTTTAGTTTGATGCTTAATTGTAGTACCTTTCTATGTTACAACTCAAGTACATTATTAACGATTTGGTGATAGATGTTGTGGGACTGTAGCAATGAACCATTTAGTGCATTTTGAACGATGATGAGGCATTTTCTTTCCTTTTTAGTAAAGTGTGAAGTGGTTTTGTACTTGGACATTCATAAGACTCGCATTTTCCTCTCCACTAATGGAGCTTTTTGTATTTGCTTTATCCAGATGGAAGATGAGATTGGCCTTTCTCCTGTGCTAGCTCCAAAGCAGAAGGATGCACCCAAAGAGGAACCTTCTGAAATCAGCCCTGTCAAAACGGTGCCTTCTGGATCTGCTCGGGGAACCCCATCAACCTCTAAGTCTGCAAAGGCGAAGAGAAAATTAAATGGCGAAGATGCAAAAGCATCTAATGGTGCACCTTCAAAGAAGGTGAAGACAGAAAATGTAAGACTGTCCTTTATGAAGGTGCTTTATTTTGCATCAAGTTTTTATTCAAATCATTAATCCCCTTTGGTATTTTAGGGCTCCCTCTATTTTAGTGGAATTGTCTTTCATTGTAATTTTAATGTGTTTTTTGGAATCAGGAATTAAAACCTTCTTTGAAAGAAGAAACGGTGCCTGCTTCTAAGAGTAGTGTGCCGTCAAAAGGCATACCACCATCATCATCATCATCGAAAATTGTGTCAACATCATCTGCTGGGCCTGTCACCGAAGAAGAAATCAGGGCTGTTTTAATGCAAAAGACACCAGTGACGACGCAGGATCTTGTTGCTAATTTTAAGGCTAGACTAAGATCCCCGGAGGTATGCTCTTTCAGTGTCTTAAAACTTGTACCAAATGGGGCGGTTGAACTGATCAAAGTGGTAACTTCCTCTTTTTCTGGTCTGGGGAACACCCCTCTTTAGACCATAACTCGTTGAACCTGTCTTGGGCCATGTCGATCACTGACTTATGAGCCCATGGACAGGTTTTATAATAAGCCCAGTGCCCCAGTCCAACTCAGTTACATCTTTATTTGAAAAATAAAAAATAAAAAGAAGTAATACAAGTTTCAGGTAGTGGAAGTGCACTTTTTATGCCATATTTTTTTACTAAAAGTATTGTTTTTGCTATATTTACTGTGTTTTACCTCTTTTGTCCTGAATTCAACACACTGGGTGTTGGTGGAACATATATGGAGTCCACTACATTTTGACATAGATATACATTTTGGCATCCCTATTTATTAATGTAATAATTATTTTGCAATCTATTTTTATATCATCACATCTATTTATGTTATATTGTTTAGTTTTCAAATTAATAATTAAGGTATTCGTGACATTACTCTTTGATCATGATCGCTTTTTGGGGCCTCTAAATGGTACGGTTTTTTAAAACATTGCTCTTTCATCTTTTACATGTCTTTTTGATTCCTTGTTGATGCAACCAGAGTTCAATATGGTGTCAACGTTCATATTGAAATGTATTCCCATTTTTTGATCAAATGTCTACTTGACGATTGTATCAAATGTATTCCCTTTTCTTTTCTTTTTTCTGCTTCTGAACAAGAAAATGTATTTTCTTGTATATTTCTTGTGTACTTAGATAACCCTTTTTGTATTCTAGTGAAATTCACTTATAAAAATATATATATGTATTTTGCAGGACAAAAAAGCCTTTGCAGACATCCTGAGGAAAATTTCGAAGATACAGAGGACGAATGGGTCAAAGTCAAGCCATGTTGTTTTGAGGGACAGGTGATTGGATCCCAGTACACCTGCTTTTCATTGCAGCTGGTGTCCAACCTCGTTTTTTCGAAGATACAATAAAAAATATAGACTTTAGAGTTTGTTTTGTATTACATTTAAAACTATATAATTTTAAATATGTTAAACTACAATTTTGCTAAACGTGTAATTACATTTTTAAAAGTCCATATTTTTAAATCTTTATGTTTTCAAATTGCA
Source organism: Corylus avellana (assembly GCF_901000735.1). Classification (NCBI taxonomy): domain Eukaryota; kingdom Viridiplantae; phylum Streptophyta; class Magnoliopsida; order Fagales; family Betulaceae; genus Corylus; species Corylus avellana. The sequence goes on along the minus strand of NC_081543.1, from coordinate 23,778,215 downwards.
TACCTTGAAATTACTAAAGCAAAAGGACCTGAAGTCTGTCAAGTGTCGAGTGTGTTTGGTCCAGCAATTTAGCTGGTCAAATGTCTGTTTTTAAATAAAATTGCAAAAAATACCTTGTATTTGAAAAAAAAACAAAATAGATAAAAAAAATTTTATGTTTTCAAACTGCAAACATGGGAGTGCTGTTTTAGAAGTCAATTTTAACTTGATTTTAAAATCATGTTTTTTTATTAACTGCCTTTTAAACTCGTTATTCGTCTTTTGCATCAAGCGTACATGTACAAAAGCTCTCCTGACTAGAAATTATGGCTTATCCCATAACGTTTTGCAGAATTAATACACCTTATGATGCATAAATTAAAAACAAATCCAGGCTCCAAAGGCTAATATTATTATATTATTATTTGTAATCGATAATAAGCAAGTCCCACACTGATAATAAGTACCAACTTTTGAAATTACTACATGAGGAATCCACATAAAACTCACAAGTCTTGCCCTTTTCCCTTCATCATTTGCTAATTTGAAATTACTACCTGAGGAATCCAAATAAAACTCCCGAGTCTTGTCCTTTTCCTTCGTCATTTACTAGTACCGAATCAAACACCTAACACAATATAGCAAGGATAATACTAGACATTCTAACACTTTTTTTCAAATTCATTTTCCTAAATGATCTGGTCCATTCAAGAAATAAATAAGTTTATATATATATATATATATATATATATATATATAAATGAATGTAGGTCCAGAACATATGAGAAATGGAATTTAAAAAAAAAAAAGTGTTGAGATGTCTAGTAGCCTTCATATAGCAAATGTATCCAACTGCTACAAAGATAAAGCTCCCAATGAGATGGGCTGAACCACAAGTGGGCCCAGCGGCCACGGCCTAACTGAGCCCCCTGACCTGGCAACTTTTGGGATTTCAGTTCTCCCTCCGGCAGCACCTCCACGTGTAACTAGTTGCTAGCCATAAAAAAAATAAAAAATAAAATAAAATAAATACCAAGGGAGCAGTACAAAGTGTCGTGAGGCCACCACTACAAAACCACAAAAAGGACATAAAACCCGACTAGCCAATAATAGATTAATACATTTTTTTTTATTTTTTTTTTTAATGTGATGATCAACGTTATCATAATGAGATCATGGAAGTCAATTTTGAAATTAAAAAAAGGGTTAGATAATGCTTTACTTTTTGTTGGCATTAATCAATTGTTTTTAAAATAATTGATCATTTTTGGTCCATTTGAATTTGCAATTTCAAAACCTACAATTTAAAAATAGTGATTTTAAAATGTGCAATTTAAAGACATTATTTTTTAAAAATGCAGTTAAGCGTGCATTTAAAATCTCAATTTTTAAAAACGCACTCATTGTCTCTAATTTAAAAACACGTATTTTTCTACATTTTCAAATGGTAATTTTTAAAAAATATGCTCTCACACGATGAGTAATGCTATAAGGAGGACTAAAGTCTTCCTTGAATCCTCCTAAATATGATGCGACTTTTAAATCATCTCATTAAATTTGAGATGATCATTATTAAGTTTTGATCTATTAATGATTTTAAAAGCTACATCACATTTAAAAGAATTCTAGTCCTCATTCTAGTATTACTTCTAAAACCATATATTTATTTTTTGCGATTTAGTTTAAAATTGCACTTTTTACCTCACAGAAGAAGAAAAAGACGTATATGATGAATGATTGATTTAATCCCATCCCAACCACACGGGTTCTGGGAAATCGCAGTATTAAACACACTCTTAATATAGTAATAGAATAAAGGTGTTAAAAGTTGGAATCTTAAGCTTATCTCCCTAATTATCAGCTTAACTTTTTAAGAAACTTATATTTAGCACAGTTAAACTTATATTATAGTTATCAAAAACAGTTTCAGGTGACATCATCTCTTCTTTTATCACCTAACAAATATAGCTTTCAAAAAAAAAAAATAATAATTGAAAACTTAGTGACTCTTTATAATAAAGATCAAGAAAGCATATGGCGATTGGCGATGCACAAATGAAGAAGAGAGAAGAAGAAGAAGAAGAAGAAAAGGCTGCTATCCTGTGGGATTGTGGGAGTTCTTTATATGATTCATATGAAATAGCTTCACTTGGTCATCTTCTTGAGCGGAACATGATGGCCTTGCCACTTTTCTGTGGCTCTGGACGCTTTACAGTTTCACCAACTACATCATTATCAAGCTCAGAAAATGGTCTTCGGGAATCGAGATCCATATCTGTCGAGAATAACTTGAGGAAAAGGGGGATGAACGTGGAAATGAACGAGATGGCCAAGAGACTCAGAAGGACATTTTCTGTAATTTTCTGCAGCAGAGTCGGTTTCTGCAGGAAGAAAGGTTTAAACGTGAAGAATATCTATTGAGAATATGAAGGGGTACGTGATTGATGGCTATAGTTGATAGATTCTTGCAGAGCAGAAGGCTGGTAATTTTATAGATATAGTTGATAGATCCCTTCATATATATATATATGAAGGGATTGCTGTTTTTCTGCTTGTAATTTTTTTTTTTTTTTTTTACTTTATAATTTTGAAAAGGCTAAACTTTGTGTCATATCTTTTTATTTCAAATAAATTTTTGAGATTTACAATATGGGAAATCAATAAGGAAATTTACCCTTTTTTTTAAAATAAAAAAAATTGTTATTAGAAAGTACTTTATATCTAACTCATCGCATGCTAATATGTGAGTTCAGCATGTTGAATAAGACAAGAAAGTTGAGCCGAGTTGGTGCGGACAATTGATTGTGGATACCCGAATTAATCTACAGAGACTCCAATCATGGTTTGTAGGGCATGTTTGGAAGGAGGCCAATGAAGCAACTTATCGTCTTGCACAAACAGCTTTTCATCGGGGTTTAGAACAAATTTGGATGGAGAATAGTCCCACTTTTATCAAAACTATTGTAATTGTCGGAAAAAAAAAAGTTTTCTTCATGTTTCTTATGATAGAATGAAGTCCCATTTTTATTATTTTTTTTTTTAAAAAAAAAAAAAAAAATGAGAGAGTTTTGGGCTTAAATAGTTAGTTTTATACACCACATCGAACATTCATATTTATAATCTTGTATACCTATATGTATACAAATGAAGTTGAATTATGAGATCCCATACTATATGCTTTCATTCTTTTATCCTTCTAAATGTTAAGGAACCAATAGAGTCTGTTTTATAGTTGTTCTTATCTTTTAGTATTATCCTTATAGTTGTTCTTATCTCTTCTCTTTAGTGTTCTAGTTGTATTTGTTTTACTTATTTGTATTGAATTAGGTCTCCTAGTTTGTATGTATCAAGTTTGGGTTTGTCAAACTTGATTACAATTGTAACTCTTTGCCTATATATACAATGAGAACGAAGCTGAGACTTCATTCCGCCAAAAGCAATTTTCTTTGCTTTCTTTCATGGTATCAGAGCCTTACGGTTCATACCCCTCTCAATAAGATCCTTGACCCTCTCAAATTTTTGGGCCTTCTTCAACGGAATCAGCTTCTTCTCCAGGCAAATTCGCAGCTCTTCTTGCTGCCCTCAGATCACCTTTTCTCTTGCCGCACCTGCTGTACTGCACCAACATTGCCGCACTGCACCAGATTGCCGCACCTACTTTCTTTCTTCTTGCTGCACCAAATTACAGCCTCATTGCTGTTCTTCTCCTTGCCGCACTAGACCATAGCCGCATCTCCTTGCCGTGTCCTTGATACTGCACTCATGACGCAATCCAGCGACGCTGCTCTATCCTTCACAATGCCAAACATTGCGCATCTCTGTCAATCCAAGCTCGATGACAGCAACTATCTCGGATGGGTATTTCAATTTAAGCCCATCCTCAAAACTAACGGCTTGATGGGCATTGTTGATGGCTCTGAGCCATGCCCACCAAAGCTTATTCCATCTTCTCCGGACAAAACTACTCCTGATGTCCCAAATCCAGAATATATTCTCTGGGAAAAGAAAGACCAATGTATTCTCAGTTGGTTCATTGCAACCTTAACTGCTCCACTTGTGCCTACTATTTATGGGTGTAAAACCTCCAATCAAGTATGGAAAACCCTTGCCACTCGTTATGCTTCTCCATCAAGGTCTCACGTCACTCAATTGAGACGCCAACTTCAGACTCTCAGACAAGGTAATAATCCATGTGTTACCTTTATTCGAAGTACAAAATCCTTGGCTGACCAGCTAGCTATCGCCGGCAGCCCCATCACCGATGATGACCTTGTATCCTACATCATTGGTGGATTAAGCTCCACTTACAATTCTTTTGTCATGACCTACTCCATGATAACAAAGAATACCACTATGTCTCTTGAAGAATTTCAGTCTGAATTACTTGGACACGAGCAACTCATTGAACATCAGGCTGCCATTGATGAACCACAATCCTTTGCCATGACTGCTCAGAAGCCAGGTTACAAACAAAGATTCAACAACCAAAGGAAACATTTCTCCAATTACAGAAATTCCTATCCCTCAAAGAAGACTTTCAACGGATCTCCTGGTATACTCCCAACCCCTGCTTTCTCCCAAGGAAAAACTATTACTGGAAGCACTAGCAACTACACTCCAAGAAGCAATTCTCCCAACAACTACACTCCAAGGAGAAATAACTACACTACAAGGAGAAATTCTCAACCTGGCATCCTCTCATCCAACAAACCTCTTTGTCAGATATGTGGCCGCTCCAATCATCAAGCATTGGACTGCTTTCATCGCATGGATTATTCATTCCAAGGACGACATCCACCATCTGAACTTGCTGCAATGGTTTCCCAATCCAACGATCTACAAGATGAAGATGAATGGCTTGCTGACAGTGGAGCCAATACTCACATCACTAATGACTTGGAAAATCTAACTCTGCAGCAACCATATCAGGGTAATGAGACAGTAGCAGTAGGTAATGGTAATGGACTTGGTATCTCCCACACTGGCTCTTCCTCTTTTCTTCGCTCAAATCAACTCCTACATCTTAAAAATATCTTACATTGTCCTGATGCTACAACAAATTTACTTTCAATAAATAAATTTTGTCGTGACAATAATTGCCATTTTAAACTAACTGATACATATTTCTTGATTAAGGACAACCTCACAGGGAAGATCCTCCTACAAGGTGCAAGTGAAGATGGTCTCTACCCATTAAGGCTACAACACTTCACCAAAAATAAAGTCAGAGCATTTACTGCGCAAATTGGGATCAGGGTGTCTTCTTCAGTTTGGCACAACCGCTTAGGGCATCCAAGTCATCAAATCTTGCAGCATCTGCTTCACAACTACTACCTTCCTGTGTCTTCAGTTAAGTCGAGTCAATCTATTTGTGTTTCATGTCAATTAGGAAAGAGCAAAAAATTACCCTTTATTGAGTCAAGTCGTATTACCACTGCTCCATTGGAGCTTATTCATAGTGATGTATGGATTTCTCCTTTATCTTCAATCAATGGAAGCAAATGTTATGTTATCTTTATTGATGATTTCTCTAGATACACCTGGCTATTTCCTCTAAAACTCAAATCAGATGTTTTTGAAACCTTTGTTAAATTCAAGTGCTTGATAGAAAATTTATTTTCCCTTAAAATTAAACAACTTCAAACAGATGGGGGTGGTGAATACACCTCTCATAACTTTACTAAATTTCTGTCAACACATGGTGTTCTTCATCGAGTCACATGTCCACATACATCTCAACAAAATGGAGTTTCAGAAAGAAAACATAGGCATATCATTGAATCCGGTCTTAGTCTCCTAGCTCAATCCCACCTTTCTTCTAAATACTGGGTTGAAGCTGTCAGTACTGCCGTGTATCTCATCAATAGATTGCCTACCCCTACTCTCCAAAATTCAAGTCCTTTCACCAAACTCTACAATAAGGAGCCAGACTACACCTTTTTAAAAACTTTTGGTTGTGCTTGTTATCCTCTCTTAAGACCCTATGCCAAACACAAATTGGAATTCAGAAGCAAACAATGCATCTTCCTTGGATATTGTACCCACCAAAAGGGTTACAAGTGCCTTGATCCCATCTCCAATCGTGTATATGTCTCTAGACATGTTATTTTTGATGAATTGGTGTTCCCTGCACAGAATAGAGCAGCATCTTCATCCCCTAACGGATCAGATCCTTCCCCTACAGGTATTGTTCTTGATCATTCTCATTTTTACTCTATGAATAATTCTGACTCTAATACTGTTCAGACCTCACCCCCAATCACCTTGCCTTCCCCAGCACAAGTACCTATTCTAAACACTCCCCTGACTACCCCTACTGCCGAATTACTACCACCTACCCCTGCTCCTATCCCCCACCTAGATCAATCCTTACTTCAGCTTTTGCCTGCACCTACTGAACCAGCCTCTCCTCATATTGTCACAAGATCTATGACTGGAAACTCCAAACCTAAGTCTTTTCCAAACTATCAGCTATTCCTATCCTTAAAATCAACCAAGCATCCACTAAAATCCTTTCATGCTACACCCTTGCCTTCTATCCCTACCACATTTGCTCAGGCTGTTTCTAAGCCTAAATGGTTTGCTGCAATGGAAAGTGAACTTCAAGCTTTAGTTGACAATGGTACTTGGTCTCTCTGCCCTAGACCTTCACATCGAAACATCATCAAGAATAAGTGGGTTTTTCGGCTAAAGGAAAAATCAGATGGCACTATTGAAAGATACAAGGCAAGACTAGTGGCCAAGGGTTTCCAACAAAGAGATGGTATTGACTACACTGAAACCTTCAGTCCAGTTATAAAACCAGCCACTATACGGATCCTACTATCCTTAGCAATCCACTACAATTGGCCCCTCAAGCAATTGGATGTCTCTAATGCCTTCCTTCATGGTTACTTGAATGAAGAAGTCCTCATGGAGCAGCCTACTGGTTTTGTTGATGCAGCTTTTCCAGATCATGTTTGTAAGCTCAAAAAGGCCCTCTATGGTCTAAAGCAAGCCCCACGAGCTTGGTTTCATAGATTGTCACAAGCTCTTCTCCATCTTGGTTTTGTTGGATCCTTAGTAGATACCTCTCTTTTTATGCTTCATCAAGGCTCTGTTCATATTTACATACTGATATATGTTGATGATATCATAGTAACAGGTATAGATTCATCTATCATGGAGACTCTCATCCACGGCCTTCAAATGGAATTTAAGTTGAAAGATCTTGGTTGCCTTTCATACTTCCTAGGCATCCATGTCCTTCGTGACAAAACTGGCTTGCATCTAAATCAAGGTAAATACATTATTGATTTACTTGATCGTGTGCAAATGCTTGGAGCAAAGCCCTATGCCGCACCCTGCACTTCAGGCAAGAAGCTCACCAAGCTTGATGGTGATACTCTACCAGATCCCACAACCTATCGTCATATCATTGGAGCTCTACAATACTGCACACTCACAAGACCTGACATAGCCTACATTGTCAATCAATTGTGTCAATTTCTCCATTGTCCAACTACAGAACATATGAAGGCTGCTAAAAGAGTTCTAAGGTATCTCAAAGGCACACCAGATCATGGCCTTCACTTCACTTCAGGTCCTCTTCAACTTCAGGCATACTGTGACTCTGACTGGGCAGGGGATCCTCTTGATCGCAGATCCACTACAGGGTATTGTGTTTTCTTCGGATCCAACTTAGTATCTTGGCATGCCAAGAAGCAGCCTGTTGTCTCGAGATCTAGCACCGAGGCTGAATATCGTGCAATGGCCATTACAGCTGCTGAATTCTCATGGCTTCGAATGCTACTCAAAGAATTGCAAGTTTCTCTC
>NC_081543.1:23768680-23770321 GCF_901000735.1 Corylus avellana | reverse complement strand
GCCACCTCCAAGGGCCGGTTTGGGGTGGCTCATGGCCCTTGGGGGTGGATCGGCCACCCCCGCCAAGAGCCAAATATATATATATATACCGGGCCAAACCCCAAAGGGCCATGGGGGTGGCCGAAACCGGCGTCTAGGGTGGCTGAAGCCACTCCCAGCCCCAATTGGGGTGACCGGCCATCCCTTTATTTTTTAATTTTTTATTATTTTGTTTTTTAATTATTTTTAATATATATATATATATAATGAGACAGATTAGAGATCTTGATCATTAATTGGATATTCTTTAGTCCAAAATGGACCAGATAGGATCTGGATCCCTATTCTACACTATTCTATTCATAGTAATAACTATTCATTTTTTAATAGACTAAACATTTCGCGAACCAAACGAGGCCTATCACCTAAAAATTCGTGCCAAATAAAAGCTGACATATTTGGTAAAAAATTCTAAAAGTACCTTTTTTTTATTATTCTAAAAATTGCCAAAATGCATTTTTTGCAAAAACTTAAAAATGAAGCTTTTGCCAAAAAGCGTTTTTTTACTTAAAATCTCTATTTTTTAAACGCAATCCCAAACAAACTCTCAAACATGTAAATCTCAAATGGGGTCTCTTATATTATTTGGCATATTTGCCCAAATTACTAAAAATTCGAATGGATGGGTATGGGCCTCTAGTCATTACAAGAAGAAGCCTAGAGGGCAAGTAAAAAGATCACCGAAATAGAGTAATGCTAAACATCATTTCCATGTCTCTCAAAAATTGATATAACTTTTAAAATTATTATTTGATCAAAAATTCAATAATAATTTATTACAAATTCAATAACAATTTTAAAAGTTATATCAATTTTAAAGAATACGAAAAAACACAAGAATGAATGTCCACCATTACTCGCCAAAATATGCATAGGCAATCAGCTGTGTTTATGAGAAAAGAAGGGGAAAGCACCAAGAGAACCAATGTTAAGTGGGTTTGAGCCCAAAACATGTCCACTGGGCTGCTTGAAAATGACCCATTTTATTACCCATAGCACCATGAATCAACACAAGTCTACTCATTGGGCCCAAAGTATATTCTAATGGGCCTGATTAAAACTCTACAAACTTGTGCCAACAATCATCTATCATATGATAGTTGTTAGGTATAAGCTATAATATATATACTTGTTTTTCTTTTAAAAAAAAAAAAAATCAAAATTTTTTTTCCTACAAATGTTATATTCACGATACATCATTCCTTGAATGTTTCTTGGTAAATTTAAAATACTATTAAACTATAGGCTCACCAACAAATTAAATTTTGAGTAAAGTTCACATAACCTCCTTAAACTACTACCCAATTGACAATGTCCTCAAACTTTTAATTGTAACAATGTTCTCTCTAAACTACTAAAACATTGCTAATATCCCCTCAAGACTAACGAAAAGATCAAAATGCCTTTATATATTTCTTAATAAGACAAAAATACACTTATAAATTTTAAAAAAAATTTAATTTCAAAAGAACAATTTTATTTTTTTTTTTAAAAAATTAGTTTTTAAACGAAAATTTTTAATTTTTTTTATAAGAATATTGTTTTAAAAAAAACGAATATATATATTTTTTTTAAACTGAAAATTTTATTTTAAAAAATTTA
>NC_081543.1:23759912-23768580 GCF_901000735.1 Corylus avellana | reverse complement strand
GGTGGTGAATACACCTCTCATAACTTTACTAAATTTCTGTCAACACATGGTGTTCTTCATCGAGTCACATGTTCACATACATCTCAACAAAATGGAGTTTCAAAAAGAAAACATAGGCATATCATTGAATCTGGTCTTAGTCTCCTAGCTCAATCCCACCTTTCTTCTAAATACTGGGTTGAAGCTGTTAGTACTGCCGTGTATCTCATCAATAGATTGCCTACCCCTACTCTCCAAAATTCAAGTCCTTTCACCAAACTCTACAATAAGGAGCCAGACTACACCTTTTTAAAAACTTTTGGTTGTGCTTGTTATCCTCTCTTAAGACCCTATGCCAAACACAAATTGGCATTCAGAAGCAAACAATGCATCTTCCTTGGATATTGTACCCACCAAAAGGGTTACAAGTGCCTTGATCCCATCTCCAATCGTGTATATGTCTCTAGACATGTTATTTTTGATGAATTGGTGTTCCCTGCACAGAATAGAGCAGCATCTTCATCCCCTAACGGATCAGATCCTTCCCCTATAGGTATTGTTCTTGATCATTCTCATTTTTACTCTATGAATAATTCTGACTCTAATACTGTTCAGACCTCACCCCCAATCACCTTGCCTTCCCCAGCACAAGTACCTATTATAAACACTCCCCTGACTATCCTTACTGCCGAATTACTACCACCTACCCCTGATCCTATCCCCCACCTAGATCAATCCTTACTTCAGCTTTTGCCTGCACCTACTGAACCAGCCTCTCCTCATATTGTCACAAGATCTATGACTGGAAACTCCAAACCTAAGTCTTTTCCAAACTATCAGCTATTCCTATCCTTAAAATCAACCAAGCATCCACTAAAATCCTTTCATGCTACACCCTTGCCTTCTATCCCTACCACATTTGCTCAGGCTGTTTCTAAGCCTAAATGGTTTGCTGCAATGGAAAGTGAACTTCAAGCTTTAGTTGACAATGGTACTTGGTCTCTCTGCCCTAGACCTTCACATCGAAACATCATCAAGAATAAGTGGGTTTTTCGGCTAAAGGAAAAATCAGATGGCACTATTGAAAGATACAAGGCAAGACTAGTGGCCAAGGGTTTCCAACAAAGAGATGGTATTGACTACACTTAAACCTTCAGTCCAGTTATAAAACCAGCCACTATACGGATCCTTCTATCCTTAGCAATCCACTACAATTGGCCCCTCAAGCAATTGGATGTCTCTAATGCCTTCCTTCATGGTTACTTGAATGAAGAAGTCCTCATGGAGCAGCCTACTGGTTTTGTTGATGCAGCTTTTCCAGATCATGTTTGTAAGCTCAAAAAGGCTCTCTATGGTCTAAAGCAAGCCCCACGAGCTTGGTTTCATAGATTGTCACAAGCTCTTCTCCATCTTGGTTTTGTTGGATCCTTAGTAGATACCTCTCTTTTTATGCTTCATCAAGGCTCTGTTCATATTTATATACTGATATATGTTGATGATATCATAGTAACAGGTACAGATTCATCTATCATGGAGACTCTCATCCACGGCCTTCAAATGGAATTTAAGTTGAAAGATCTTGGTTGCCTTTCATACTTCCTAGGCATCCATGTCCTTCGTGACAAAACTGGCTTGCATCTAAATCAAGGTAAATACATTATTGATTTACTTGATCGTGTGCAAATGCTTGGAGCAAAGCCCTATGTCGCACCCTGCACTTCAGGCAAGAAGCTCACCAAGCTTGATGGTGATACTCTACCAGATCCCACAACCTATCGTCATATCATTGGAGCTCTACAATACTGCACACTCACAAGACCTGACATAGCCTACACTGTCAATCAATTGTGTCAATTTCTCCATTGTCCAACTACAGAACATATGAAGGTTGCTAAAAGAGTTCTAAGGTATCTCAAAGGCACACCAGATCATGGCCTTCACTTCACTTCAGGTCCTCTTCAACTTCAGGCATACTGTGACTCTGACTGGGCAGGGGATCCTCTTGATCGCAGATCCACTACAGGGTATTGTGTTTTCTTCGGCTCCAACTTAGTATCTTGGCATGCCAAGAAGCAGCATGTTGTCTCGAGATCTAGCACCGAGGCTGAATATCGTGCAATGGCCATTACAGCTGCTGAACTCTCATGGCTTCGAATGCTACTCAAAGAATTGCAAGTTTCTCTCCATGATCCTCCTGTACTCTGGTGTGATAACATAGGAGCTATTGCTTTAGCTTCTAATCCCATCTACCATGCTCGTACCAAGCATATAGAAGTTGACTACCACTTCATCCGTGAGAAAATTCTTCACAAAGATCTTTGTGCTAGCTACATCCCAACTCAAGATCAATGTGCTGATATCTTTACAAAGGGCCTTACCTCCTCTCGATTTCTTTTCCTCAGAGACAAACTCATGGTTACTCCCCCTCCCATTCGTTTGAGGGGGGCTGTTAAGGAACCAATAGAGTCTGTTTTATAGTTGTTCTTATCTTTTAGTATTATCCTTATAGTTGTTCTTATCTCTTCTCTTTAGTGTTCTAGTTGTATTTGTTTTACTTATTTGTATTGAATTAGGTCTCCTAGTTTGTATCAAGTTTGGGTTTGTCAAACTTGATTACAATTGTAACTCTTTGCCTATATATACAATGAGAACGAAGCTGAGACTTCATTCCGCCAAAAGCAATTTTCTTTGCTTTCTTTCACTAAAGAGCAAGTCGCAAGTGCAAATGAACTTTATCAAACAAAGTGTTACAAAAAAAAAAAAAAAAACTTAATCAAACAAAGGAAGGGGACCAAGGGATAACGATAAGGATTCACCCTATTTATTTGTCCAAATGAATTGGTAATGTGAGAGATTCTTTATGAACTTTACCTGCCTAAATAAATTTTAAACTGATCCATCTACCTACTTTGGGCCTATTTGAAATTGCATTAGAGAGCTTAAAAAATACTTTTAAGCTCCGTTTAATTTGTGAAATAGACTCTTGAAATAGACTAACTAATCTTAGGTATAACTATTCATTTGTTTGGTAACACTATTCCTGAGAATAGTTTATTCTTATATGACTATTAATCACATACACACAGGATTAGCTAAGCTACTCAAATATGAGTGGCTTAGTTAATCCTTAAATAATGGAATACATTTTTCAAAAATACCTATATAGTTTTTTTAAAAAAATTTAAACTTAAAACAAAATAAAAGAAATGAAAAATATGAAAAATAAAATGGGTGGCTTGACCACCCATGGGGTGATCAGCCCATTGGGGTGGTTGGCCACACACAGAAGAGGTCGGGGGTGGTACGACCACCCCCATCGCATTTTGCGGTGGTCAAGGCCACCCCCGGCCACTTTTGTGGGTGGCCAACCACCCCAATGGGTGGTCGATTGGGTGGTTGTAATTTTTGTAGTATTTCGTAATTTTGATTTAATTCCAATTTTTGTATATGTGTTGTTACTAAACTAAGGAATATGAATAGATATTCTATTGAAAATGATCATCTCCAGTCTATTTTGGACTGGAGAACATCCAGTTAATGGTCAGGATCTCTTTAGATCCTAAGGTCATAAATAGGACATCTCTCCCCTTAATAAAAAAAATAATAATAATAAAATATTATATATTTTTAAAAATAATTAAAAATTAAAAACGTATAAAAAATAAAGGGGTGGCCGAGCACCCCATTGGGGGTGGCTGGAGCACCCCCAAAGGCCAAATCAAAAAAAACTAGAATATTGATTTTTCGGGCCACCCCAAGGGCGGTTTGGGGTGGCTCATGGTCTGAGGGGTGGATGCCACCCCACCAAGAAATATATATATATATATATATATATATATATATATATATACCAGGCCAAACCTGTGGGGAGGTCAAACGTCTAGGGTGTCCAAGCCACCCAGACCCCAGTAGTGAGCCATCCCTTTATTTTTTAATTTTTATTATTATGTTTTTAATTATTTTAATATATATATATATATATATATATATATATATATATATATATATATATATATATAATGAGACAGATAGAGATCTTGATCATTAATTGGATATTCTTTAGTCCAAAATGGACCAGATAGGATTCGGATCCCTATTCTACACTATTCTATTCATAGTAATAGCTATTCATTTTCCAATAGACTAAACATTTCGCGAACCAAACGAGGCCTATCACCTAAAAATTCGTGCCAAATAAAAGCTGACATATTTGGTAAAAAATTCTAAAAGTACTTTTTTTTATTATTCTAAAAATTGCCAAAATGCATTTTTTGCAAGAACTTAAAAATGAAGCTTTTGCCAAAAAGCGTTTTTTTACTTAAAATCTCTATTTTTTAAACGCAATCCCAAACAAACTCTCAAACATGTAAATCTCAAATGAGGTCTCTTATATTATTTGGCATATTTGCCCAAATTACTAGAAATTCGAATGGATGGGTATGGGCCTCTAGTCATTACAAGAAGAAGCCTAGAGGGCAAGTAAAAAGATCACCGAAATGGAGTAATGCTAAACATCATTTCCATGTCTCTCAAAAATTGATATAACTTTTAAAATTATTATTTGATCAAAATTCAATAATGATTTATTACAAATTCAATAACAATTTTAAAAGTTATATCAATTTTAAAGAATACGAAAAAACACAAGAATGAATGTCCAGCATTACTCGCCAAAATATGCATAGGCAATCAGCTGTGTTTATGAGAAAAGAAGGGGAAAGCACCAAGAGAACCAATGTTAAGTGGGTTTGAGCCCAAAACATGTCCACCGGGCTGCTTGAAAATGACCCATTTTATTACCCATAGCACCATGAATCAACACAAGTCTACTCATTGGGCCCAAAGTATATTCTAATGGGCCTGATTAAAAACTCTACAAACTTGTGCCAACAATCATCTATCATATGATAGTTGTTAGGTATAAGCTATAATATATATATTTGTTTTTCTTTTAAAAAAAAAAAAATCAAATTTTTTTTTCCTACAAATGTTATATTCACGATACATCATTCCTTGAATGTTTCTTGGTAAATTTAAAATACTATTAAACTATAGGCTTACCAACAAATTAAATTTTGAGTAAAGTTCACATAACCTCTTTAAACTACTACCCAATTGACAATGTCCCCAAACTTTTAATTGTGACAATGTCCCCCTCTAAACTATTAAAACATTGCTAATATCCCCTCAAGACTAACAAAAAGATCAAAATGCCCTTATATATTTCTTAATAAGACAAAAATACCCTTATAAATTTTTAAAAAAATTAAAATTAAAAAAAAAAACAAAAAAATTTAATTTCAAAAGAACAATTTTATTTTATTTTATTTTTAAATTAGTTTTTAAACGAAAATTTTTAAGTTTTTTTATAAGAATATTGTTTTAAAAAAAACGAATATATATATTTTTTAAACTGAAAATTTTATTTTTAAAAAATTTATAAAACAAAATAAAAAACGAAAATTTTATAACAAAAAAAAATCGAAATTTTTTAATTTTTAATTTTCTACCCTTTGGATTTTTTTTAATTAGTTTTATTTTATTTTCTAAAAGTTTTATTATTTTTTGTTTTTATTTTATTAAGGGTAGTTTCGTCATTGGGAGAAACATTGACAATTTTTGATAATTTGAGAGGAACATTGTTATAATTAAAAATTTGAAGAGACATTGTTAATTAGATGATAATTTGAGAGTGTTAGGTAGACTTTTTCCTTAAATTTTTATTAAACACCATAAAACACTAGTTACACTACCAATGATGTAATCATGCAAAGCAATGACATAACGAACTGTTTGAAAACTGAAAAGTGTACCATGTCGGCAAAGTCCATGTCACTGACATGCCTAGAATAAATATCACCCACAAAAAATAATAATAATAATAATAAATAAATAAATAATAAATATCACGTGGACAGAAAGAAAAACTTAGAACAAATATCTTCAATGCCGCGTGGCGACTTGTCTTGCGACAACATTTGTGTTGACTTTTAGATCAGACACTTTTGCCTATTTTTTTTTAAAAAATAATAATAATAGTAATAATACATAAAAGTTACTAATTATGTGAAGGCACGGTCAATTTTTTATGTTTGGACTAAGCAATTTAGGTATTAAATATGAATGACTTTATATATGGTTTAACTTGTCTCAACGGGTTTTGTATAACCTATCCACTTATTGGACGAAGTGGGTCGCATGAGGACTCTTTTATATTTACTATATGAATTATTAGTAATTCAGACAGTAAATTATTAGAAATTAAAATTATGAAATTCATTGCTTGTATTTTAATAATTACATTATTTTTAGTAGAATGCAAATAAATTTTCTAAGGGTCTGTTTGGAAGTGCGATTTTAATAAGTGTGATTTTAAAAATTGTGTTTTTAAAAGGTGTGTTTTTAAAATCGCACAAGCGTTTGGTAAAACATACTAAAAATTATTTTTTTTATTAATTGAGTGTTTTGATAACATTAGCATATAATTGCGGTTACATAACCAAATTACTAATAAGGATGAACAAGACAGAGAGGATGAAAAAAAAAAAAAAAAGGGTTTTAATATATTTTAGGTGGGTATTCTTGGTGTTTTTTTCATTCCCGTTATAAAAAAGGTAATTATTGCGCCAAATATCTTTTTAATAGAAATCGTGATTTTATTTTAAATTTGCATTTTTTCAAATAAGCACCCTCTAATCAGCTTATGAAAATCGCAAATTTTTTTACGATTTTAAAATTTGCGTTTTTAAAATCGTAATCTCAAACATTCTAAAATTGTGATTTAGTTTAAAATCGCAGATTATATAGAAATATATATATATATATATATATATATATTCCTCCAATTCTCCTCATAGGCATAATTAAAAGTACAAGCTTGTTAGACTTGTCAGATTGGGACGTCAACTATTCTTTGTCAACCTATCAATCTTCAGATTCGAGAAAGAACCAAAAAAAAAAAAATTCCTTCTGACTTGCTTCTCCAAAGTACGGGAAACTTTATTTAATTTTTCTGAATTTTCATATTTTTGCAATATTTTCTCTAAAACTTAAAAAAAATTATAATTTAGTGTATTTAACTTCTAATTGTTTTTTTTAATGTTATCCATTAGTTAGGTTTTTTTTGTTAAATTTGATCGAAAATTTCAAAATATCAATGTTTTATATATATATATATATATAAAAAAAAAAAAATAGCAAAGATTCAAACATGAATATTTTTACAAATTTTATTAAATCCTAACCAAGACTTGAATCTTAACAAGTATTTTCATAATTTGATACTCATCTGTTATGATTTAAAGAAAAATTTAATAGAAAAGAAGTTCGATAAATTAAATTAAGAGTTTTTTTTTTAATTTTAAAAAAATAATAATTATAAAAATAATGAAAATTATATATAAAAAAAAATTAAGTGAAATTTCCCTTTTAAAAAAAATATAAAACTTAAGGAAGCTTATGATAGGTCTTTAATCATAAAAAACTTGAGATATAAACGTAAAGGGTTCGTAAAGCACTTCGGCCATATTGTTTAATGAAATCTAAAGTTACATTAATTGCATCGGATTTTTTTTTTTAAAAAAAAAAGGTTGATAATCTTCATTAAAATATCAAATTTAGAGTATAAAACTCTAAACAAACAAAGCAAACTGTGCTGAAAAGATAGTGTTAAAGATACACAATGTAATTTATTCCATCCAGACCTTATCCATCACTTCCTTAACGGACTCCTTGGCTAAACCATGAGATGCGTTATTTTGAGACCGTTTTACATGCTTAATATCCCAGCTTCTAAAAGAACCCATAACCAGTTTAATGTCAACCTCAATCTCCCCAAACCTACACCAACTATCTTCATGCTCTAGGATCACGTTAACCACCTGCAAAGAGTCGTCCTCCAAAGTAATATCTTGTAAACCAAGGCAGTGTTTGCCTAAGGAATGGAGCGGTACTATAGCTGGAACGGTACTGTTCCAGCTACAGTACCGGTACTGTAGATGTACTGAAAAGCCCTCTCCTGTTTTCAAAACCATCAAATCCCCTCCCACACCCCAATAACCTATAGCGAATTTTATTTTATTTTATTTTTATTTATTTTTTTCATTGAAAGAGAAAGAGGAGTCGTGGGAGAAGCCTACTAGAAGAAGCTGTAGATGCAGTTTTGTTTTATTTTATTTTTTCTTTTTTGTTGAAAGAGAGAGTTGTGAGAGAAGCCTACTAGAAGAAGAAGCTGTAGATGCAGTTTTGATTTTTTTTTTTTTTTCGCTGAAACAGAAAGAGGAGTTGTGGGAGAAGCCTACTAGAAGAAGTTGTAGGTGCAGTTTTGTTTTGTTTTGTTCTTTTTTTTTTCGTTGAAAGAGAAAGAGGAGTTTGTACAAAGAGAAAGAGGAGATGTGGGAGAAGCCTACTAGAAGAAGAAGTTGTAGATGCAGTTTTGTTTTGTTTTTTTTCTTTTCTTTTCGTTGAAAGAGAAAGATGAGTTGTGGGAGAAGCCTACTAGAAGAAGAAGCTGTAGATGCAATTTTTTTTTTTTTTTTCTTTTTCGTTGAAAGGGAAAGAGGAGAGAAAGATGAGTTGTAGGAGAAGCCTACTAGAAGAAGAAGCTGTAGATGCAGTTTTGTTTTATTTTTTTTTCCTTTTCGGTGAAAGAGAGAGATGAGTTGTGGGAGAAGCCTACTAGAAGAAGAAG
>NC_081543.1:23759561-23759892 GCF_901000735.1 Corylus avellana | reverse complement strand
TTGTTTTTTTTTTTTTTTTTTTTTTTTTTTTTTTTTTTTTTTTTCGTTTTTCGTTGAAAGGGAAAGAGGAGAGAAAGATAAGTTGTAGGAGAAGCCTACTAGAAGAAGAAGCTGTAAATGCAGTTTTGTTTTTGTTTTTTTTTTAAAATTTCTTTTTCTTTTTCTTTTTCGTTGAAAGAGAAAGAGAAGTTGTGGAAGAAGCCTACTAGAAGAAGAAGTTGTAGATGCAGTTTTGTTTTTTTTCTTTTTCTTTTTCGTTGAAAGAGAACGAGGAGAGAAAGAGGAGTTGTGGGATAAGCCTACTAGAAGAAGAAGCTATAGATGTAGTTTT
>NC_081543.1:23746242-23759433 GCF_901000735.1 Corylus avellana | reverse complement strand
TTTTTTTTTTTTTTGTTTTTTTTTTTTTTTTCCTTTTTTTGTTTTTTTTTTCTTTTTCGTTGAAAGAGAAAGATGAGTTGTGGGAGAAGCCTACTAGGAGAAGAAGCTGTAGATGCAGTTTTTTTTATTATTTATTTTTATTTTTATTTTTATTTTTTATTTTTATTTCTTGTTGAAAGAGAAAGAGTTAGGAGGGGGTGGTTCGGTGGTTTGGTTAGATAAGAATAAATTTCACTACAGGTTATTGGAGTGTGGGAGGGGATTTGATGTTTTTGAAAATAGGAGAGGGCTTTTCAGTACATCTACAGTACCACTTCGTTCCTTAGGCAAACACTGCCCAAGATCCCGGCTAAATTCCACCGCTTGTAATGCCGCTAATGCTTCACCAACCACTGGCTCCTGATACGAACTCAATGTTTTGCTTTGGGCTGCATGAGCCCTCCCATGGTCATCACGAACAACAGCCCTAGCTCCCATCCGCAACAATTTGGGATTAAAACCAACATCCCAATTGACTTTGAATATTCCAACCGATGGAGGCTGCCAACGCGCCAGAGATTCTACATCAGCCCCATTCCCATTTTCAACATTTGATTGCTTAACCTACCAATACAGATGAAGAGATGATTTTGCATCTTGGACAAGGCTATTTGGGTGAGAAAAAACACCTCCATGCACAACAGTATTTTGTCTAAACCATATGCTCCTTGCTATGATGACCGAAAATGCCAACTCCTCTGGACTACACCGCTAAATCAAAGCTTCCCATATTTCGTGGAAATCAGACCTAGCAAATTGTGCCTTCTGAAATTTCCTATCACAAGCCCCCCAAACGTCCCGAGCTGCTAGACAATCCTACAAAACATGTCTCGTTGTTTCAACCTCTTGAGAGTAGAAAATACAAACGGCCTCCTTGAGAACCCCCCTCCAAAATAAATTTTCTTTAGTAGGCAATATATTCTTACAAGCTCGCCACAAAAACATTTTCACAGAATTGGAGACTTGAAGATGCCAAATCTCCTTCCAAGAAGGCTCATGATCCAAGGAATGGGACCCTTCCGCCGTGAGCAAAGATTTCTTATTATTTAAAATATGCAGTACGGGTTGTGAAAATACCAGAATTGGCAGCCCTCTAGATCAACTTATCCTGCTGGTTATACCTACTAAGTGGTAAATTACAGATGAGTGTAGCTTCCTCCTCATTGAAAATAGACTTAATCAGTGGAACATTCCACACGCCCCCCTCCCCCAATTGGATCAATAAGCTCAGAAACTTTAGCATCAATAGGGAGAATAGTACATGGGGACTGAGTCATAAACGTGGTAGGTTGGGGGACCCACTTATCACCCCATATCTTAACCCTCTTCCCATCACCAATGAGCCAAAACAATCCCTCCATAAGCAAATCCCAAGCCTCAAAAATACTTCTCCAAACAAAAGACCCCCTAGTACCCTTTTGATAATTTGCCCAAATAAATTGTCAGGATTCTACAATAAATGCCAACCTTGTTTAGCTAGGAGAGCTTTGTTAAAACTATGAATATTCCTAAACCCTAGACCTCCTTAATTCTTTGAGCAACCCATCTTGTCCCATCTCATCCAGTGTATCTTCTTCTCATCATTCTTATGCCCACACCAAAAACGTTGCATAATACCATTTAGATCATTGCATAACTTCTTAGGTAGCAAGAAAATACTCATACTATAAGTAGGGATAGCTTGAATAATAGCTTTGATAAGAATTTCTTTCCTAGCTTGTGAGAAAAACTTCACCTTCCAATCTAAGGCTCGTTTTAGGACCCTGTTTGTAATATGTTGAAACTCCCTAACACGGGATTTGCCAACCAAAGTCGGCAACCCCAAATACTTATCATACCGTTGTGAGGATGGAACACCTGTCAGGTTTAGAAGAAGAGCCCGAGTCTCCGCACTAGTATTTCTGCTAAAAAATACTGTCGTCTTATCTCTGTTCAACCTTTGCCCCGACGCCTGTTCATAAATTTCCAAAACAAACACAAGCCGTTGTGAATCCTAAGAATTATCCTTACAAAAGAGAAGGCTATCATCAGCAAAAAATAATTGGTTCAATTTGGGACCTCTTGGAGAGGTTGGGACCTCCTCCCCCCAAAGATATTCATTTTGTGCTGCCTGATGGAGCTGGAAACTAAGAACCTCTGCACACAAAATAAATAAGTAAGGAGATAGAGGGTCTCCCTGCGTAATACCTCGTGTTGGGCGAATACAACCCACCGGACTTCCATTAATAATAACAGAATAAGTAACTGTGGTCAGACATTTCATAACATGCAAGTCATAGCCACCTCGAAGCAAAACCCATCCTCTTCATTACCTCCTCCAAAAACACTTACTCCACACCATCATATGCCTTGCTCATATCAAGCTTGAGGGCCATGTAACCCACCTTACCCCACATCCGAGTAGGCATGGAATGAAGAGTCTCATATGCCACCAAAACATTATCAGAAATCAGCTATCCTGGAATAAAGGCGCTTTGGTTTTGGGAAATAATAATAGGCAAAATAGTCTTTAGACGGTTAGCTAAAACCTTGGAGATGATTTTATAACCCACGTTACATAAACTTATGGGCCTAAAATCAGTCACTCTAGTAGGATTGGGTTTTTTTCGGGATAAGATCAATATATGTAAAGTTCATAGATGCATCCAATATATAAGAATTAAAAAACTCAAATGAAGTTTTACATACCTCGGGACCCACAGAAGCCCAATTATCAAGATAAAAACACTCAAGAAACCCATTAGGGCCGGGTGCTTTCAATGGGGCCATTTGAGCCAAAGCCAAACTAAACTCATTAGCTGAAGGCTCCTTAAGTAATTGGTTGTTCATCATATCGGTCACTTTCATTGGGAACCCCGCTAGACAATCCTGCAAACCACTAGGATTGGATGTATAAAAAATATTCCTAACATAGTCCAAGAAAGCTTCTTCAATCAGAACTGGCATTAAACATTCTACCCCATCCTCATCCACAATGCATGTAATCTGATTGGCCCGCCTCCTTTGAGTCACACTCGCGTGAAAATAGCTTATATTTTGATCTCCATGCAACAACCAGTGTTCTTTGGCAAGCTGTCTCCACTTAAGATCTTGATGCTCCGCAAGATTTGCCACCTTAAATTGGAGAATACTCAATTGATTCAAGTCTGACACTCCCTCCTCCTCCTGAAGCAACCACAACTTCTCCGTTTTTTCTGCAATGGAACTCTCAGTTGGGCATTTATGTTCACGGTGACAAGTTGTAAAAGCCCTCTTACTGCGATCAAGCTTTCCCACCACTTTCTTCCACGTCACAATTTGGGGATTCTTAGGACGCCACTCCCTCTTGATAACTTCTTTACATGCCAATTGTTTACCCCACGCTGCCGCATATCTGAATCTATAGGCCCTTCGTTGCTGAGCTATGCGCTGAAAAGTGATAAAAACAGGAGCATGGTCGGATGTGCAGGTAGCTAACACCTAAACCCTCTCCGCCTGGTAGTAATCAAGCCAACCTTAGTTGCCCAAGGCTCTGTCCAATCTTTCTTTTATAAAATGAGATCCGTCTCTCATATTAAGCTAAGTGAACTTCGCTCCCTCAAAATTGAGATCTTTGAGATGTGTATAATCCAAAGCTTTCTAAAAATCAACCATCTGCCACAAAGATCTACGAACTGTCCCAAATTTTTCGGAATCCTCAGCAATTTCATTGAAATCTCTGACGCACAACCGTGCTTCAGGCGTAAAAGAACACAACAGTTTAAGAAGACTCCAAGATTCCTTCCGTTTGCCTACTTTAGGATGTCCGTAGAACCCTATAAATTTTCATGGATGCTAACAATCTCCAAATTTACCACAACATTAATGTGCAGTCGACTGTAGTTTTGTATGTTGACACACACCTCCTCCCTCCATAGTAAAGTCAGACCCCCACTGCAAGCAATACTGTCAACAACAAACACACTTCCATATCCCAATTGTACTCTTAAAAATTCCGTCTTTCCAGCTCTAAGTTTGGTTTCCATCAAGAAAACCATCAAGGGTTTCTTATCCTTCATCATATAGCGAAGGTCCCGAACTATCCGAACGTTCCTAAGCCTTCGATAGTTCCAACTTAAGACACTCATTGGTGATGGCGGGGCTCTGAAGCAGCCACCGCCAAAACATCATCATCCAATATAATTGTAGAAACAATATTCTTACCCTCTTTCCTCCTGCTTCCAGAATACTCCACAACTCCTAGGCCATCAGCTGTTCTTTTTCCAAGAGAACTAGCCAAACCAGAATCCACCTCATTCCCATGCTTGTGACAAGCACACTTCTTCCAAGCACGATTTTTACCTTTTGCTTGGGCTTCACCTTTAGATATTGGCCCATCATTCTTCAATAGTACCGTGGCCTCAAGTCCATGTTGCATGGGCTGCATGGGCATAGCTAAATGTCCTTCCTTATCCAGTTCAACCGAGAGGACTTCATGAGTTGGTTCCACTATTTTCCGCCGTACGTATTTACTGTGAGTAGCATGCAGGTGTCCCTCCACTTCAAGGTAAAAAATGCCAAAATTCACTCCAAGAGATTCTTGAACCAATTGCTGCGTAGAAACTGCCACTAACCCACTCCGACCCGCAATGTGTTCACCATGCTCACGTAACTGCCCTCCATCATAGACGTGTCCACTAACATCACGTAACTGCTTTCCATAGAACCAGTCCTTTGTGGTTGTTCCCCCGTGGTTTGGCCCATATATCCTGGACTCTTCCATGTCGAAGACTTAGTACCACCGCTATCCTGCTCACTCCGATCCCACTTGACATGCTCATCACCACCCCAGCCTCCTTTGTTACCGTCAGGCCACCTTCTAGCAGGAGGAACACGCAACCATGGCCCATATTCATGCTTCATCTCGACTCCCGGTGTTCGTCTGATCTCACATTTAGTACACCCTGTGAACCCATGCGTGATCACTCCACAACTAAAATAGAATTGGGGAACCCTTTCATACTGGAATTTGATCCAAATGGTACAATTTTTCAACTTGAGTGTTCTCCCTTATGCCAGAGGCTTCATCAAATTAATCCAAATTTTAACCCTTAAATATTCGCGCCCACCTGAAACCGTCAACATCAGTATCAACTTCCTTGACAAACCCTACAGTAAAAACAAGAGACCACCTTGTTTCCCTCCCCCATGCACACCAAAGGAAGATTGTACATGTGAATCCAAAAACCCACCATATCAAAATCCATCTGGGTAGGGGGTATTAGACCATCAAACTTAGCCACCGAGAAGCGGTTACCTTCGAAAATCCATGGTCACCCCTCCATAACTCTGGACTTATCCCAGAAATGCTCAAACTCAATAAGAAATAAATTCTCCCCTAGAACCTTGAAGGATAAAGAATCCGTCGGTTTCCACCTTCAGATAATTGATGAATGAATAGTTTCCTTCCCAACGACCCTATTAGCAATCAACTTGCCTACCAGACAATCCCACCCTTTCGTTGAAAAATCTTCAAGCTTTTCCTCCCGTACAGCAACAGACGTGCTCTCCTCCATAAGATTAAAATTCTCCCAAAGCTTAGTGATATCCCCAGCCATGCTGACTCTACAAACTACAATCTCCAGTAAAACAAATTCTCAACAATCTTCCACAGTCTTAGCAGACTTGGAAAACAAGTTCTTCTCCTCTAGCTTCACACCGCCTAGAGAGAAAACCGTATCATCAGATTTTGTATTACAAAGAGTAATGTTGATATTGTTATCATATATATCATACAATTTCATTAGAATAAGCTAGAGAATGATAATTCATATGAAATTCGAATATAATATATAGATCAATTACCATTTTTTTTTCTTTTGGATTTGGCTGTAAAATAGACTATAGGAGATTTTTTATAATTTTTTTGAACGGTTTGAATTTATTTTCAAGTTTATAATGAGAAAGAGAGATAATAAAATTAAATTTGACCAGTTAAAAAAAATTAAAATTAAAATTTGATTAGTTAAAAAATTTAAATTATTCATTATGTTCATAAAAGAAGAAAAAATATATAAAAAAGTAAAATAAACAAATAAAAAACAGAGACTAAATAATTTAATTTAACTTTAGAGGGAGTGGATTGCACTTGCACTATTTTTTTTTTTTTTAAAGAGGGTCATTATAATAAATTTTTCAAAAACTATATATATATATATAGTTTTTGAAAAATTTATTATAATGACCATATATATATATATATATATATATATATATGTATTTCTTTTGAAAGAAGGGGCCTCCCACCTTCCCTTTGATTCGTTTTTGTTAGCAACTTTGATCCTCTCTATCAAGAGGTACGATAAAAGAGGATGGATGACAGAGGCACCTTTTATAACCATTAACTCCACCTCAACAAATTTATTTATTTATTTATCTTTCTTCTTATGCTTTATTTTTTGGCTTTGTTATTGTGTGTTTTCATTTTTTATTAACATAATAAAAAATTATTTTTTTAACGAATCTAGTGGGTTGGTTGACCATTTAGAGCTTGTTTGAGATTGTGTTTGAGAAAGAAAACTTTTAAGTCAAAAAGAGCTTTTGAACAAAAGTTTCATTTTAAAGTTTGTCAAAAGTGTTTTTTAGTCATTTTTAGGCTTTTTGGACATTTAAAATAGATTTTTAAGCTTCTTGGACCCTTAAAAGGGCTTTTTAATTTTTTTACCAAATGAATATTTTTTTTTTTTCAAACAGACTTTTTGAGTGTTAAAATCATTTTTAAGCTTCTCAAACGCAATCCCAAACATGTCATTATTAATAAGGTGGAAAAAGTGACAGAAATGATCAATTTAAAAGTCTAACAATTCTGGTAGAGCTAATTAATGAGAAGATAGATTTTTTTTTTTTTTTTTTTTTTAAAAAAAAAATTGGGTTATAGAAAGATTTCTTTAATCCAGTCTTTATATATATATATATATATGCTTCTTACATACTCAAGAAATACATAAAAGACTAAAGACCGGGGAAGGCATTGGGCTCGTTGGCATTGTAACCCGTAGAAGGAAGAATAAAGTTCGGGAGAACAAGTTGCAAAAACCTAGGCTAAAGGACGTGATTCTTAGGGTTTATTTTTGGCTTTTGAGAGAAGGCTTATGAGCTTTTAAAATTCGGGTCTGTAACCATCAGGTTGGAATCTGTAAATTTCAAACCTTATTATCAAATTCCGACCCCACCGACCCGGTCGAAATTCAGAAATATAATATTTATTTTTGGCTTTCGAAAAAAAGTAGTAAATGTGAGAGAGCCTCTATAAAGTTTATCAGTCCGAACAAGTTTTGCATAACCCATCCACTTGTTGGAAGAAATAAGTTCCATAGGAAGTCTTTTATATTTATTATGAATTGTTTACAATTCAAACAACAAGTTGTTAGAAATCAAAATTATGTAATTACCTGCTTCTATTTTATGGGCAATTAATGTGAGATGTAGGTAAGTTTTCGCACTTGTTTAACAAGGAAATATGATCATCTCAATTTTAAAAGAAACAGAGAAGAATCAGTTAGTACAATATAAGAGGGCAAAATGGTCTTTTTAATTTTTAAGACCATTTTATCCTCTTATTTTGACTAACCGGATCATTTCCATTGCATTAACAACCTCCATTAAATGCAATACAAAAAAACAAATTGTCATCTATCTAAAATTTATATATATATATATAAAAGAAAGGTACAGCCTGGTTAGACTTAGGGGTGCAAAGTCGGGCGGTTAAAAACCGCCCGCTAACCGCTAACCGCTCTAACCGCTAACCGCCTTTTTATATAATATATTTTTATAATTATAATTATAAAAATATTTATACATATAACACAATCACTTGATCATTAAATCACAATTTTTTTTAAAATAATTAAATCACAATTTGAGTATTAATATATTATATTATCATTTATATGATTATATCACACGAGATTGATCATTAAATCATTTGATTATATAATAACAAATTGTACATATATAATATGACATAACTCATAAGTATACCAATTCATATTAATACAACAATTAAATATCTAGAGACTTATTTTCAATGTATGTTATAAACTTATAAGTCTATATATGTTATAAGTCGATATAAGTCTACATATGCATATGAATAATATAAATGTATAATATCAATACTTAATCATATGATTCGATGACAATTCAAATACTTTATTCAAGACTTCAAGTGAATCATATTATTAATGTACAATGATGATATGATTCGTATAATATCAAATTAAGTAATTGACATTGGATTAAACAATGACTAATGTGTTACTTATAAACACAATTTAAGTATTAATGTATTATCATTACAATTTTAGTAATTTATATATTATCACTGTAATTGATATGATTATATCACATGATGACTTGATCATTAAATCATATGATTATATAATAATAAATAATACATATATAATATGACATAACTCATAAGCCATAAGTTTACAAGTTAATCATATGATTCATGTACAATGATAATCACAATTGATTCAATTGAATTAAACAATATATTATTTATAACTACAAGTCTACAATTTAATTAAAGCATTATTAGATACTTTAGGAATTTAGAATTTAGGAGTTTGAACATTACCATTTACCATTAGATATTAAGTTCAATTCAAATAAAAAAGATTATAAGTAAATGATAAGAATTTAAATAATTAATCATGTGAATCATATGATATAATTTAATGAGACTATATGATTATATAATATCAAATTAAGTAATTGACATTAGATTCAACAATGTGTCACTTATAATTACAATTGAAGTATTAATGTATTTTTTGAACATTTTTTAGAAAAAGAAATTTAACCATTTAAAAAAAAAAAAAAAAAATTATCCATTTTTTGAACAATTTTGAATTTTTTGAACCATTAGTAACAATTTTTTTAAAATTGAATCATTGATAGTTAATAGTTTTATCCTTCAACCTTTTTTTTTTTAAAAAAAAAAAATTATATAGAAGGCAAAACTACATCGTTTTGCACCTGTATATATTCATCTCTTTCTTCCAACCCTAAATCTCACGAAATCTCAAAATCACTCAAAGTTGCAGAGCAGCCTCTCTCAAGTCTCAACTCTCTCAAACTCACCCGCTGCTCATGATCGGCTCAACGAAAATACTGGGTAGTTTTTTTCTCAAATTAGACAGCCAAGGTCAGTGATTTTGGGTTCATTTTCTTGGAGTTTTTCCCGAGCTACTTTGATTTTTGATTTCCTACTATTTTACAATTATTTCCAATGATTTTGGGTCATTTATTGTGTATTTGTTGATTATTGGGGTATGATCGAAATGGGTTTTGGATTATATTGGGCCCAATAAGATATTAAAAATACAAGAGAAAAAAAATGAGGGTAAAAAAAAGCTCAAAAAGCCCTAAAGAAAGCAAAAAAAAAAAACTCAATTTTAAAAAAGCGGTTAGCGGGCGGTTATCTATTTCGCTAACCGCTAACCGTTAGGCGGTTAGCGGGTGCGGTTAGTGAAATTTACTAACCGCTAGGGCGGTTACGGTTAGCGGTTATTGCCACTAACCGCTAACCGTAACCGCCTTTGCACCCCTACCGTGTCCAGGGTAGGTAAAAAGAATTTTAAATTTTTTTATTTTGGGGTGGAAATTTTTTTTTTTTAATCACGGCACCCACAAAGAGTGTTGTGGCTTCTGCACTGCTTGTTCACGAATACTTTGAATATCAAGACAATTTTGAGAAATATATTCTATCCTTTAAAGTAAATGTCGATGTATCTTTAACGTGGACAATATCAAAGAAGCGTTCTTGTATAAAACCATTTTTATTAACAAATCTCAAAACAATAGCGATTTGTTCTATCTTGGATTCATCACGTGCATCATCAACAATAATGTAAAATTTTGAATCACCAATTTTGTTTTTTCACGAATTGCATCTCGCACCATTTTTGCCAAGACATGTAAAATATATTTTTGGACATAATGTGAAGTATGTTTTGTATTTTGTGGAGCATTTTCTAAAACAAACTTAGCAACATCCTCATTGTAATTGGGCACAAGTTTTATCAACTCAAGAAAATTGCCATGATTTTTTTGAATCGAGAGCTTCATCGTAACCTCTAAAAGCACATCCTTTAGATGCTAAATACTGAATAGAATCGATTGAAGTCTTCAATCGCAATTGATTGTTTAATTTTTCTTCGGAAGTTTGCTTATCTACCACCTTATCAAAATGTTGAGATTGGTCCATAAAATTTTTTACAACACTTAACAGCATTATTATAAGGTGAACATGACTCATTTCCTATATGGACAAAAAAAAAAAATGCATACCATCATTAACTTTCTTCCAATTACAAAATCTTGCAATAGTAAATGCACTACCTCCAAATAGCCCCGTTGGTTTTTTAGCAAAAAGATAATAGAGTAAACAATAAGCATCATCTTTTTCAAAAGAATATTCAAACCAATTAAACTTCTTATACCAAGATGATTGAAATATTTGGCGATTTTTTTCAGTTCCCGAAAACTGATATCCAGAACTATTAGAAGGAATGAGCCTATGTGGACCGACTTTAAGATAAGCACATATAATTTCATTATATTGATTAACAAGATATTCTCATATTTGAGGACGTAACTATTAAACTAATGATTAAGTGATTAAATTTACCTCTTCCTATAAGCTTAAGCTTTTGGGATAACTGGTAATTTAACATGGTATCAGAGCCAAAGGTCTTGTGATCGAACATTGACTTCGTCAATTCACCCCATTTAAATTAAAAATTTCACGTGTTGAGCCTCACCTATTAAAAAGGGAGTTTGAGCCAAGACGTGAGGGGGGTATTAAATTAATGATTAAGTGATTAAATTTACCTCTTCCTATAAGCTTAAGCTTTTGGGACAAGTTTTCAATGTGTCATAATGACATGTGCTTGTCCATCTCTTCTTTGTTTAAGAAAGAACGGCCATAATAATTCTTGTAGCATAAGTAGACCAAAGAAGAATGTTTCTTCTTAGGGTGCTACAATATTGTCTCGTGGGTATTGAATGATTGAGAACAATTATTGTAAAGGATAGGAAGTGGTGGAACCATTGTAGCTTGAAGAGGTAAGAGATGGGAGGAGAGGGAAGGGGTTGGTTGATGAAATTTGGAAACTTGTTTACTTTTAAGGGAGATAATTATATAAACTCATCAATGTCATTATGGCACATTGAAAACTTGTAAAAAAACATGAAAATCATATGGTGAGACTCAGAATATAACCCACATAAAACAAGGTTAGGGTACCAAGTTTTACTTTAAAGGAAAATTACACTTTACTCTTTCAAACTTTCACCCGATTTGTAATTTGACCTGTAATGTTTAAAAATTTGCAATGTATCTCAACAAAGTATCAAAAATTTGCAGCGTGGCACATCTGTTAATAATTTATGTTTCCTTTTACGGAAATGATGAAAAATACTTAATTGCCCTTATAATTTTTTTTTTTTTTTTAAATGGCCAACCCAAACGGCCAAAATCGAGGTGGCCTGGCCACCCAATGCCCAAAAGGGGTGGTCGTACCCTACCCCCATTTTTTTTTTGGGGCATTTTTGGAATTTCTTAAAACACATTGGAAAAATTTTAGAAATTTTAAACCAAAAAATGCACATGCCTCGCAAGTGAGCAATTTTACATCAAATTGGACGGAAATAGTTAACAAAGTGGCTACATTGCAAATTTTTTATACTTTGTTGAGGTATATTGCAAATTTTTAAACATTGGAGATCAAATTGCAAACTGGGTGAAACTTTAGGGGAATAAAGTGTAATTTTCCCTTACTTTAAAGATGATAAAACACCCTCAATCTCCTCCTTCTCTTTTTAAGACATTTCTCTCTCTAGGGTTGAGGTTGTTGGAGTGTAAGGATGAAGGATGGAGTCTGAGGGACGCATGAGGTGTTTTTATAGGCATGCGGGGGGTGGATAAGGTCGAGTGAAGTGGATAATTGGTTAAAATTGCTTTTCTGAAGGGTTTGAACATTCGGTGTACTATTACCCAACAGCTCTAGGGTTGCAAGTCAAATGTTTAGAGTTAGGGTTTCATTGAACGTTTGGTGGTCCAAGTGTAAAACTTTCGGTCCGAATTAAAAGAATGGATTTTTGGTTGTTTTCAAAAAATGATTTAAACTATTTTAAAGAATTGTGTATTATGAAAGTCATTAATACCAATAAATATTTATTTGTGTTGTAAATATTCAGGGCATCACACTAGATGATTATGTTTAAGTTATGTTATGATATTTTTAGTATATTATGGTTGTTATACATTTATGGACTTGTATAATTGAATTCTCATTGTGTAAAGTGACAAGCCATCTGTTGTAAACTATCTGATGAGCATTAAGATCCAATGGCCTAATTTATTTGGTAAGTAAGGCAAGAAGGCGAACCGTGAAGTTAATTATCAATTAACTAATTTATTGGGGCGTTACATCGTTCATACAAAAAACCAAAACTTTCACCAATAACACTTCAAATGTTACAAGGATCTACACAACAACCCATATCAGAGTTAAAGATGTAGTTTCAGTAGTTAAAAAGCATTATAGGATATGTTGGTTTTGGCTTGATTTTCCAAGTCAATTTGGTGGGCCTAACAAAGCTGCTTTTGATTTTATTGTTTCTCCTTCTACTAGTTGAAGTCAGTGTGTATCAAATTTTATAAGTTGGGTTTGGTCTTCTTCTAGGGACCAACTTTAACTCATTATAGTCAAATTTGGAGTCTTATTGATTCAACCGACATTGAGGCATTATAAAAGGAGCACCCCTCTATGACGAAGAGTGCGACTTACGGCATAGA
This sequence comes from Corylus avellana, assembly GCF_901000735.1. NCBI lineage: Eukaryota > Viridiplantae > Streptophyta > Magnoliopsida > Fagales > Betulaceae > Corylus > Corylus avellana. The sequence continues at coordinate 23,746,565 of NC_081543.1, read as the reverse complement.
AAAAGAGGAGACATATTTGCAAGCCAAGGCTACTGCACAACTAGGTTGTGCCATCTCACTAGTGCTTTCTTACTTTGGTGTGCTATAAGGCACTTAGAGAATAAAAGAGTTTTTCTTTCGTTGTTATTCTCTCTTTTGTCATTTTTCTTTTTTGTGTGAGAGTGAGATTTTGGTGTATTGGGGCTTTGGGCTTTGAATGATTTTTCTCCCTACTCTTTTGTTAGTGAATTTCATCCGGATTGTCTCTGCCAGTGGATGTAGGCTTGTTAAGCCGAACCACTTCAATCATGGTGTCTTGTGTGATTGATATATTTTTTATTATG
>NC_081543.1:23735205-23746142 GCF_901000735.1 Corylus avellana | reverse complement strand
AAGTGGTTAGCGGGCGGTTATCTATTTCGCTAACCACTAGGCGGTTAGCGGTTGCGGTTAGTGAAATTTACTAACCGCTAGGGCGGTTACGGTTAGCGGTTATTGCCACTAACCGCTAACCGTAACCGCCTTTGCACCCCTAGTTAGACTTAGACTTGTCCTGTTGAGGTCAACTTTTGTTGGTCAACATATCAATCTTCAGATCTGAGAAGGACAAGGAAAAAATTCTTCTGACTTGCTTCTCCGAAGTGTCAAAAAAATATGAAATTTTTTATTAATTTTTCTGAATTTTAATCACTTTTGTAATATATATATATATATATATATATATAAATTCTTAATTTCTTGTATGGAATTTCTAATTTTTTATAATGTCATTTATCAGTTATGTCTTTTAATTAAATCATATCAAAATTTTCAAAATGAGCATGTTTTTTATATAAAAAAATAAAAAATTACAAAAATCTAGGTATGAGTATTTTTACAAATTTCGTAATCTTTGCAAGTAAATTTTTTTTTTTTTTTTAAAAAAAAGTGGGTTATTTTTATAATTTTGATACCCTAGTTATAATTTAACCGAAAAATATAACGAAGGGGTAACATTGTAAAAAATTAAAAGTTCGATATATTAAATTGAGAGTTTTTAAAATTTAAAAAGATAATTAAAAAATGATGAAAAATCAACAAGGTATTAAGTAAAGTTTTCCTTAAAATATATATATATATAAAAGCTAAGGAAGCTTATGATGAGTATTTAATCATTAAAAACTTGAGATATAAACGTAAAGAGTTGGTAAAGCATTTGGACCATACTGTTTAACGAAATCTAAAGTTGCATTGCATCGGATTTTGTATTATATCATACAATTTTATTAGAATGAACTAGAGAATAATAACTCTCATATGAAATGTGATTATAATATATCTACTACCATTTGTTTTTGTTTTCTTTTTGCGAAATAAATTTAATTTTTGAGATATATGCGATTTCAATTTAATCAATTAGCTTCTTAAAATTTGCCTAATTTTAAAATCAAACCTTCTATCAATTTATTTATTTACTTTTGGATTTGGTTGTAAAATAAATTAGAGGAATTATTTTTTTTTATAATTTTTTTAACGGCTCAAATTTAATTTCAAATTTTTAAGAGAGATAGTAAAATTAAATTTGAACAGTTAAAAGAATAAATTATTTATTATGTTCATAAAAGAAGTAAAAAAAAAAAGACTAAAGAGAAAAAAATTATAAAAAAAAGAAAAGAATGAGGAGATCATGAAGACCGCCTTCTTAACCTACTAGCAAAGGTACCCACCCCTTTTACTTCTTGGTAGGAGTTGAGAGGTTGAGAGGTTCACTATGCTTTCAAAACACGGAACGAAATTAAGAATTTAATTTAACTTTAGAGGGATTGCATTGCACTTGCACTAGAATTTTTTAAAGAGGGTCACCATATTTATTTGTTTTGAAGAAAGGGGCCTCTCCCGCCTTCCCTTTCATCAGTTACTGTTGGCAACTTTAATTATTTCTATTACAACCGTCATCATCTCCTTCTCAACAAATTTATTTATTTATGTATCTTTTTTCTTAGGCTTTTATTATTATTTTTTGTGTATTCATTTTTTATGAACAAATAATTGTTCAACGAATCTAATGGTTTGATTGACCACCCAATTGTAATAAGGTGGAACCTCCGAGGTGGCTAATCATATACCGTTAAAAATTTAGATAGAAAAAGTGACATAAATGATCAATTTAAAAGTTGAACAATTCTGGTAAAGCTAATTAATGAAAAGATAAATTTATTTTAAAAATTGAATTGTTAGAAATTTAAACGTATAAATGTTAAGTGGTCTTAGGCCTCTCTCAATCCAAAAACTACCTTAAGAGGTGGTGTTTTTTTATCACGCTTATAAACTGACTACCAATCTCTTCCACAATTGATGTGGAATAACCCCAACAATCTCTCCCTCACATGGCGGCAGGAGTAGAAACTTATTTTTTCCATGGACTATCAGGCGGAGATTTGTTGGTTGAACTTGAGCTCTAATAGTATTGGATTTATCTCAACTTCAAAAGGTAACTCAAGAAGTGATACTTTCCTTCACACTTATAAGAATACAATTTCTATGGGATTGTGGTACAAAAGGGCATGTTTGTGCCACGTATCAGAAGTTGCTACATAAGCTTAACATACTAAACTTAAGCTTAGGAAAAAAACACAACCACAATGGATTATAACAAATCTAAGTTAAAAAATTAATTATTATTATTATTATTTTTTAAAAACAAAATTAGAAGGGCAACCACTCAAGTGGGAGAGTAGAAGCCACCCTAGAGGAGGTGGGGGTGGCTTGCTGCCACCCTTGCCCATCTGGGGTGACGCATGGCCACCCCCATAGCTTAGGGGTGGCTTGCAGGCCACCCCCAGGGTGGCTGAGGTGGTCCACGAGCCACTCCAGCCACATTTGAGGTGGCGCGCGGCCACCTTTAGGTAAGATTGATAATTTTGACACGACCCGTGAATTCAATACGAACACAACACAAAGTTATCGGGTTTAGGTCATAAACACTAGATTAAAAAAATTTCTACAACTCATTTAAAAATATTTTATTTTATTTTATTTTTCTGCCGCATAGAGAAACTCAGAAACAAATGAAAGCTACAATGATATATGGAATAATTTCTCATCTCTAGGGCCTATACGACAAAGAGGATGATGATGATGATTGATGACCCTTGTGATTACGAAAGCTGGGACAGCCAATACATGGAAGCCAATGCCATGACTTTTTTTTTCTACGTAATAATAATATGAGGTTAGATTCTTAGAACAATCTTAAAACCAGCATTTGCATATGAAAACAAACGATGAAAAAAGAAAAGGCTTCGACCCAGCCTTACTCTGAGATGTCGTTTTCATGGGTTACTGTCTGATGTTATATAACAGACGGTTGACAAAGTCAAAAGTCATCGACCCAACACGGTTTTTCATATAAATCAATGAAAAGTTTTTTCCTCGTGTTGGACCATGTCTGTATTCATATTATGCACAATTATCATATGATTTAAAAAAGAAATTTTTTAAAATGCAGTTTAGCTTTAAGTCAGACCGTAATTTTGTTTTTTAATGCTGCGATTAAATCTTTAAGAGAGACGTCACGGTTTTTTGTGATATTTTTTTGATTTTATGTGAATATTATTTTTTAAAAAATAAAAAAAAACTTACTCCATCGGAATTAGAAGAACACCAAAAAAAAATTACAACACGATTAAAAAACACACAATCTTACATGCGATTTGAAAAATACAAATTTTTAATTTTTAAAAATGTACTAATAAATAATTAATTTTCTGCTTTGTCTTCAAAGTCAAAATGCCCAATTATAATAAAATTATATTGGGGTAGCAACAAAAATAAAGATTCATTATCATTATCTTCCTTTTTAAAGTTTAAAGTCCTAAAATATTAACCAAATTCATAGTGGTTTGGGAGTCATTTCAATAATATTCCACTTTTGTATATATCTCCAAAATGAAGCTCAACTTAAAACCGTTGATTTCTTCTTGACCAACTGGCAATGTAGCCATTGCTTTTGCTTTCTCCAAAACCAGCTTGTTCACATTACACAATACATGTGCTTTTCCAAACCAGCCAAACTCTGGTCCTTCCCTCCAAACGTACCCTTTCTTGGGAACCGTAGATTCTCAGATCCCTCTCTCTGTAGGGAAATTGATAAAAAAAAAAAGGAAAGAATTTTGTTAGTATTTCTTGTTCGTTTGGGAGGAAAAAGTGGGGGTTTCGAAAGCCAACTGCGAAGCCCAGAGTAGTTGTACACAATGTCGTTTATGTAATTTCACTTTTTGCTTCTAATACTCTTGTGTAAACTTATCTGGGTATTTCGTAGATTTTCTTTCTGAAAATATGATGATGTTGAAGGAGAACTTGTTGTGGTTTTGTAAGTTTTTTGAGGTTTCCAATCTAAGAGGTTTTTTGGGTTTCGAGGTTTTGATGATTTTGGTTGGTGTTCTAGTTCAGGGACTTCGATTCTGATGCTTAGTAATGGCTGAGGTGTCCAAAGTTCAGTTGGTTCGCTGCCCTAAGTGTGAAAACCTCTTACAAGAGCTCCCTGACTTCTCTGTTTACCAGTGTGGTGGTTGTGGTGCTGTTCTCCGAGGTACGCTTTTCTTTTTCTTCTCTTTTTCTTTTATTTATCTGAGTATTTCTGTTTTCTTCCCTCCCTCTTTTCGTTTGGTTGCTGGGAAATCAAAGTAAGCCAAAAAAAAAAAAAAGGTTGGAAATTTAAGACAGACATGTCAAAGTTTCTTTCTTTGTGGTGTTTCTTTTTACATTTTTATGATTTCAAAAGCAATTTTAGAAGATTGTTTTGGAGATTTTGGGAGGTTGAATTATTGTTTTTAATGGTACAGCGAAGAAGAAAGCGCCGGGGAGTGCTGGGGTTTTGGAGAAATCTGATGAGAAGAGGGGTAGAGGCGGTTCTGAGATGTTGGAGAGTTTGTCAGAGAAAGGGGGTGGTAGTGATGGAATTGAAGTGAATACGAGGTGGAAAGAGAGAGTATTTGGAGGAAAAACTGTTAATTCGATTGGTGATTCTTTATCAAAAGCAGAGAATAAAGAGGCTTTGATAGATAGTGATAGAAATGTTAGGGAAGAGGTTAAGGGCTTAAGGCTTGAACACAATGGCACAGAGAAAGAACTTAGGTTTCTTGATAGATATATAGGACTGTCCGAACGCCCTGATGACTATTGGGCTTGTGGAGATGATCATGATATGAACATGAATAGGTCTGAGTTTGCTCATTTGAGTACTGGAGGAAACTTGGCCCGTTTAAGGAATTCGGCTGGGTCGTCGAGATTAATGGCAAATATGGAGCAGTTGGGTGTGGAAAGAGATGGGTTTGGGGGATTTTACAGAAACTCCAGGACAGTTGCTGATCAGAGGGGATATCCAACTTTTGGTTATCCTGACGAGGGACCCTCAAATTACAAGCCAGAATCATTTGATAGCTATGGCAGGCGGATGAAACATGGTGATGATGACCAGGATGGGACTAACAGAGTTGAACATTTAGAACAGAATCGAGCTGAACTCCTCAGGAAGTTGGATGAATTGAAGGATCAACTTAGCAGATCTGGTGATGTGGAAAATAATCCAATCGTCCCTGTTGATAGGACTCCGCCTGATCCTTATGGGGGCCAGGATATATATAATGTTTCTATGCAGCCTTCTCCCCTGGTTAAGCATGTTCTAAGGCCCCCTTACTTCAATCGTACTCATGAAACTATTCCTTTTATGAATCGACATAACATGGATATGCCGGACTTCTATCCTCCTCCAAGGAATGTCATGAATGAGTTTCCTGCATATGAGGATCCTTATCAGCCACAAATGACAAGGAGGCCTCTCCATCAACCATCCAGTCAATATCCACAACGACCAACTCATGAATACTTTCGAGGGCGCTACATGGAACTCAATCAAGATCCCTTCGCTTCATATCAACCTGAAAAGTTACATCATCAGCCCAAATGCTCTTGTTTGCGCTGCCTCAACCAGAATTGGCAAGTTCCCCCTAGAGTTCCACCCGCTGTGTTTAGCAACAGAAGGATTCAGAAGGACCCTATGAATTCCAATTTCTACCTTCGTGACAATCTTGGGCCACAAAGTTATAATCCTCAAGTTGCCAATCCTCATCAGTCGACCTCTCGGGATCCACGAATGCACACAAGATGGCCAGATGACCTTGACTCAGACATTGATGGTCTTGGTCAGATTTGTCCAAGAAGAGTTGTGGCAGCCCGTGGGACTACACGGCTTTGCCATCCTATAGCAGGTGGTGCCCCATTCATGACTTGCTATAATTGCTTTGAGTTGCTGAAACTGCCTGGAAAGCTTATAATGATGGAGAAGAATCTGCAGAAACTGCGATGTGGAAGCTGTTCAACCATAATCTTGTTTAAAATTTTGAATAAGAAGCTAATTATATCTCCTGAAGAAATCAAACCATTATCTGCTGAGGCTGATGACAGTTGTGAAGAGGTATTAAATGAAAGCCCTCCAAGTTCTCATGGTTGTTCGAATGCTGGTAACGTCAACTCCCGCTCTGATGATTTTGATAATTCTGGTAGCAAGTTTGATTTGAAAGATGATGGACACTACTTACAGTCAGAAGACTGGAGGTTGAACTTAAGTGAATCTGAGAAAAGACAGGGCCTCACTTCATCTTCCATTTCTTCTTCTGAGGAGGAGAGCCCAGATACTGTGATTGTCAAGGGAGATGTTTCTCACTCTGCTGAGCAGCCCTTAAGAGATGACTTGTCTCCAACACTTTCAGGTTCACCTTTACGTGATCATTCTTATTGTCCTTCCGATCATGCAGTGAGCAAATATGGGCAGGGAAACAACAGTAAACGCATGGACCAAGACAAGTTGGTTTTAAGTAGGATCACTTCTCGACAAAATTCTGTCAAAGACGTGTCAATGACAACTAAAACGGAAGTTTCGTGCAATGATTATCTTGATACAAGTTTATCTAATGACTCTGCGGAGGTGAGCAAGGAAAAGGATCAACCCAAGATCGACAAGGGTAGTGAATCATTCTTTGTGGGTTTCATCAAGAAGAGCCTTAGAGAATTCTCAAGGGCTGCTCAAAGTCTGGAAAATGAAAGACCTAATGTTTTAGTTAATGGGCAACCCATACCAGACCGTGTGGTTAAGAAGGTTGAAAAGCTAGCTGGGTCAATTCAGCCAGGAGATTATTGGTAGGTCTAAATACCGATCTCAATCGGGTGTTTGAAAGCTTTATATATCTTCCAAAACATGCATATCTTGGCTGATAGCACTTATGTGAATGGTGCCATGTAGATGACACAAAAGCACAAACATTGTTGGTTAATTCAAATTCAGGAGTTAATATTATAAATGTATATTTAGTTACTATCCATTAGTGAACTCTAACCCATTTACCAAGTAATGCTAAATGTTATGAAGTTATTGAATACTTGTCATATATCTTTCATAGTTGATAGCGTATTTACAAATGAAGGCCATATAATAGGTCTCTATACATACTTAGCATTTGGAGTGGAGAGACTTGTATTCTCTCTTGTTCATGCTAGACAAGAGAAAATTTGAGCCAAAGCTCGGTTGTATCCCTGGGATATCTTGCCCCGAAAATCCCTACCACTTTATGGAAAGCCATGCGTATCATAATCAAGTCAGTGGTTAACCTATGCGTCTAAGTATTGGCTCAACTAGGTCTTATATTATTTTGTGTGATTTATAATTTTGCTGGACGTTATGACCACAGTAACCGTGGTTTCAACAAGCACTATTAACGTGCACTATTTTGTGGTCCTATCATGGTTGTGGGAGAACTTAGGAATATAATTGGTAGTCTTAGTATATAATCAATCATCTGAAGGCGGCTTCAAGATCCTTTGGTCAAACAATTTTTTTTTTATTAAACACACTTAGGTCATATTTATTTCTGTGACATTATCCACTAGTCATTTAGCTGAAACACTTAAATTTATTTATTTATTATTATTATTTTATTTATTTATTTATTTATTTTTTTAATTATTTCCTTTCATTTGTCTTCACCAGGTATGATTTCCAAGCTGGATTCTGGGGTGTGATGGGCCAACCTTGCCTTGGCATAATTCCTGTAAGTTCTCTTAATTCTTGATTTATAAAGTTCTTTCTTTGGTGAGAGAATTTAATGTTATGAATTTATAGATAAAAATATCTGTTGTTTTGCAGCCATTTATTGAAGAATTCAAATATCCCATGCCAACAAATTGTGCTGATGGAAACACAGGTGTGTATGTTAATGGGAGAGAGCTTAATGAGAGAGATCTGGACCTACTTGTCAGCAGAGGACTACCAGCTACAAGAGATAAATGTTATACTATTGAGATTTCTGGGAAAGTTGTAGATGAGGACTCTGGCAAAGAACTAAAAAGCCTGGGAAAACTTGCCCCTACGTAAGTCCTGCTGCTCAATTACAATTTGCTTAGAAGCATATGCTTGAAGTCCTGAGACTATGCTAAAGCTAGATCTGAGAATAGAGAACAACACTCTTTAACTTAAAATTATATTATCCTAAAAAAGTGTGGGGTTTGTTCATTAACACAATTGATGATATCATAGTCATTTTCTCTTGATTGTCACAGGTTAATACTAACCGTTATGTTTTGATATCCCACCATGTAGAAGGCCTGAAAGCACAATCAGATTGTGTTTTCGAACTTATGAATCTTGGATTTTACTTTCCAGTTAGCCACATCACTTAATACACCATGACTTTCCCTCTCAGTACATGTTAAATTCATTGCTATCAGTTCCATAGAATGTGATTTGTTAGATAAATGTACCATAAAAAGCATCAAGTTTTTTTTTTTTTTTTTTTTTGATATGATAAATTGCTTTCTTTATCGTGTTCATTGACGGTGGATAATTTTTTGAACAGAGTCCAGAAGGCAAGACATGGATTTGGCATGAAAGTTCCCAGAAGGGTTATGTGATTTGTGATGTTTAATTTGATGACCATATTGAGTTGTGGTTACTTATTGGTATGTATTTATATCCGTAGGTGCTGTGTTCTTATGGAAGATGCAAGGCCAAAATCATTTGTATGTAAAAATTCAATTTTTCACAAAATTACCTATGTTCTTGTTCATCCATATGGATCTCCTTGTGGACAAGCTAAATAGACCCAGCATATTGTCTGCTGTAGCTGAATCCTTGTTGAGCATTCAGCAGAAGGTATTGAATTTTTCATGTCAAGCATTCAGCATGTGGCTTCCACTGGAATCCTTCAGACACTGTAAAAAAGGGTTTCTTGAGAGGTTACTGGGTCCGTCATCCTCTTACACCTGAGGAGAATTGCTCAAGTGGTACCTCTTTATCTTTATAGTTGGTTTGCCCCAAAGCTAGGCATCTGGCAGTTCTTCAGTGTCATTTCAAGTTATAGTGGGTTAGGGTTGAAGATTTTGATTTGTTTTATTAAATAGGTTCGAAAATTAAGGTTTATCTATATAGTTTTATCCTATGCTTTAACACAATTCGAACCCGACACACGGCACTAGGGCTGTCAGTTTTTTACAAGACTCGACAGAAACTCAACATGAAATTAGCGAATTAGGATAGAGGTTTGGCTCATTTAATTAGATAGGTCGGGTTAAGATTGATGTATATAGTTTTATATCTATATCTTGATACGACCAACGAACAAGAATTGCCATCTCTGCCATTTACATATGACTTGCTCGTTGAGCTTATTGCTATGTGCTTGCTAACTATGATTCAACTAGTACTCCATCCTCTAATCTTCCCTTTAGAAGCATAATGCCAATACATAATCTTATAAGCCAATCAAAACTATACCCTTCATTCTTGTTCATGTGTAAGTATTTTGAATCCAGTAGATTAATTATCAAACTTTTGAGCCTGATTGATTTATGCGCCTAGTTAGAATCTCTACTAGTATACAAATTTGCTAAAAAACAGGACAAAAAAAGCCGAAGATAGGGGAGAAATGCTTTGCCTCATTCTTCTAATCATCTCCTAACAATTTTTTTTTAATTTTTATTTTTTCAAATAAATTAAAATCTACCATTAAATTTGTAGGTTTATATATAGATCCTAAATATTTAATGGTAGATTAAAAAAAAAAAAATGTACGAAGATGGTTAAGAAATTATTAAGAGAATGAAGCCTAAAATTTTTGAGAGAAGGATGGGGATTAGTTGGAAAGTAACATGTAGCTGGAGGCCTCAAACCAGCTATGCTGATAGGTGGTGGCTCACAATCCTTGATGTGGGAAAAAAATGTAACTAGGGGAAAGAAAAAGATTACCAGAAGGGGCTGATTTAGCATGAAAGGCCCAAATAATTTGGATAGATAATAATGGAAGTAGCTGTACTTGCTTCTAATAATTTAATGATGTAATATTTTTTCTTTTTTATGTTTGAGCAATATAATATTCTCATTTAAGCACCAAATTTTTGGTTAGATAATAATGGAAGTAGCCATACTTGCTTGAAGTTGCTTCTAATAATTTAATGATATAATATTCTCATTTTATTTTTTCTGAATGATATAATACTCTCATTTAAGGACCAAATTTTTATACTCTGGGAGATGGGGTACATCTCAAGATGAATGGGCTGCTGCCCAGTTTCAGTGGAAGCATTTCATTCTGTATTTCTGTTATTTTATTTTTTATTTTTCATTGGACCTTTCACTTTTATTTATTTTTTTTTTCTTTTATTCAAAAAAGCATAGAGAGAAAATTACTATAGCTATCTTATCTGAGCGTGATCATAGTAGTACTTGACATTTGTCTATTGAGAACCGCACATGAGATACCTAGATGATAAAAACTGCATGCACTTTTTCAAATCTGACCAAACCATAACATGATATAGTCTCATTAGAGTATCAGTAAAACTCAATGTAACTAGTATGGAAAGAATTCTCTTTGTAGACCGTTTTCCCTTGTTTTTTTTTTTTTTTTTTTTGTTCTTTTATATATATATAAGATTAGGACTTGAGCTAGATGGACCAACTAATATAAAAACTATGTTAAAATCCTCAACGTGTTGAGAAAAAAACATATATATATCAAAATCCTCTACGCAACCAACAGCCAAGCAATAATGGAGAGAGAGAGAGGGAGAATTACAAGGGTTTACTTGACTCTATTAATTTCGGTATCAAGTATCCATCACCCAACCAACAAAGATAATATTGACATGAACATTTACAATCCTTGGATAGGCTTGGAGCCTTGGACCATGATTTGCTTACCAACTCAAGAGCTGGTCAATTTCCTTTTGGCTTCTTGGCTGCAAATGGAAAGGAATAAGGACACGATTGACATGTGAAATAGACGCATGAAATAAAATAG
>NC_081543.1:23729272-23735105 GCF_901000735.1 Corylus avellana | reverse complement strand
GAGGCATATGGAATTCTTTTGATATCTTCCTTCTCTTCATCTCTAGAAGGGCTACTGTGATATAAACAACTTCTTGACTTTTCTGCATCTATGAATATGAACCTTAAGAATCTGCTTTGCTGGCCCCAAGTCCTTCATTGCAAATGACTGACTTAATTGCTTCTTCAACCTATCAATTTTGGAAGAATTCATGCCAACAATCAACATGCCATCAACATAAAGCAATAGAATAATGACATTACCATCAGGAAATTACTGTACAAAAACACAATGGTCAGAAGTAGTCTTCCTGTAGCCTTGTTTCTCCATAACAGACTCAAACTTTTTATACCACTGTCTGGGTGCCTGTTTCAAACCATAGAGACTTTTCTTACGCCGACACACATAGTCTTCTTTTCCTTTAACCCTGAAACCCTCTGGCTGCTCCATATAAACCTCTCTCTCCAAATCATCATGAAGGAAGGCAGTTTTCACATCCATCTGTTTAAACTCTAAGTCTAGGCTAGCAGTTAAACCAAGAACCACACGAATGGATGACATCTTCACAACAAGAGAGAAAATCTTATCAAAGTCAATACCTATTCTCTATTTGAATCCCTTAACAACCAGTCTAGCTTTGTATCGTGGTTGTGAAGTGTGTTCTTGTTGCTTCACCCTGTAAATCCACTTGTTCGTCAAAGCTCTCTTGCCCTTAGACAACTTCACCAACCCAAAAATGTGATTGTCATACAATGATTGCATCTCATCCTGCATAGCATCAACCCACTCTGACTTATGTTCATCTTTCATGGCTTTTGCATAACACTCGGGATCTCCCCTGTCAGTTAGTAACACGAACTCATCAATAGAATACCAAGTGGAAGGATGTCAGTCTCTGGTAGACCTCCTGAATGGAACATTTGGTGGTATCTCTGGTATTGGCAACTGATCATAAGTCTCATCTTGTAAAGGAACATCTGTATCACCTGGACCCTGCTGGTCATTTTGAAAATCATGTTCAACCTGCTGGTCATTTTGAACATCATGTTCAACCTACTAGTCATTTTGAACATCATGTTCAACCTGTGCTGACAAATCTGTCAAAGGAGCTAGATCCAAGTCAATCAAACCATCACTATAGTGAGGCACTGCCTTTTCTGTCTTCTCAATATCATGTATGATTTGATCTTCCATAAATACAACATCTCAGCTTCTCACTAGTTTCTTCTCAACTAGATCATACAATCTGTAGCCAAAATCATCTAGGCCATAGCTTAGAAAGATACACTGTCGGTTCTTCACATCCAGCTTGGACCTCTCATCTTTGGGAATATGCACAAATGCCTTACATCCAAAGACATGCAAATGATCATAAGAAACATCTCTGCCAGTCCAAACCATGTCTGGTACATCAAACTAAAGAGGAACACATGGTGTGAGATTAAGAACATGTATTGATGTACTCAAAGCCTCCCCCCAAAAGGAGTTTGGCAATTGTGTTTGTGGTAGCAAACACCTTACTCTCTCAACCAGTGTTCTGTTCATTCTTTTAGCTAAGCCATTCAACCGAGGAGTCTTCGGAGGTGTCCTTTGATGCTCAATATCCTGTTGCCTGCAATATTCATCAAAAGGATCCAAATACTCTCCCCCACTATCTATTATGATGCACCTCAGCTTCTCCCAGTTTGTCTCTCAGCTAAGGCCTGAAAATGCTTAAACATATCTAATACCTAATCTTTTCTTTTGAAGGTATATACCCACAACTTCCTTGAATGATCATCTTTGAAGGTCACAAAGTAAAGGCAGCCACCAAGTGTTCTAGTCTTCATAGGGCCATAGACATCTGAATGTACAAGATCAAGTATACCTAGCTTTCTTGTGGAAGGTGAACTCTTGAAAGAAACTCTGTTTTGCTTCCCTCCCAAACAATGTGTGCACTTTTTAAAAGGTGCACTCTTCATCCCAGATAGAAAATTATTCTTGGCCAATATAGTCAAGCCTTTCTCACTCATGTGGGCAAGTCGCTCATGCCACAACTCTACTGAAGACACATCATCCATTGCATTAATAATGTCTATGGAGACTTTTGCCTGCAGCATGTACAAAGTAGAAAACTTCTGGGCTCAAGCAACAACCACAGCACCTCTAGTGAGCTTCCACTAACCATTACGAAAGGTGCTGCAATACCTATCATCATCAAGTTTACCTACAGAAATCAAGTTCAAGCGGATGTTAGGAGTATGCTTCATATATCTAAGAACTAACTTCATGCCATTACTCATCTCCAAGCACACATCTCCAATACCAACGATTTTGGCCAAGCCATCATTGCCCATCTTCACTGTCCCAAAATCATCGGCTGTATAGGACGTGAAGAAATCTTGTCGAGATGTAACATGAGTTGAGACGCCACTATCAATCACCTAGCTGGTCTCATGGCATGCAAAATTAATGACATCATCATCATAAACAGTGAAGAAGTCTCCATAAGTAGTGGTGGCAACTCAATCATCATTCTTGCCATCGTCATTCTTTGTCTCCTTCCCTTTCTCTTTGTTCTTTCTCTTCAATTTTTTGCAATGCTTCATGATGTGCCCTTTCATGCCACAATGATGACACTCAACATTAGCAAACCTGTTTGACTTGTTTCTGTATTTATCTCTATTCTTCGGACCTCTACTCTTACTTCCCCCCTTCTTCCTGTAACCAAAACTTCTAACTATGAAGAGGATTCTTGTGATTTTCTTCTCATCTCTTCATTCAATACACTACTTTTAGCCAGATCCATATTGATTACACCATTTGGAGTTGAGTTAAATAATGCCATTCTAAATGTCTCCCAAGATTCCGACAATGTACCAAGTAAACACAACCCTTGAACCTCATCATCAAACTTGATACCTATCCCAGCCAGCTAATTAATAATTCCTTGAAAAATGTTCAAGTGATCAGTTTAGGGAGTTCCATCTTGGTATCTCAAATACATCAACTACTTCATCAGAAACATTTTATTATTTCCTGTCTTACGAGCATACAACTCCTCAAGTTTATTCCAATGTGTGCGTGCATGTGTCTCGCCATCAATATTATTCAAAACATTTTCATCTACCCACTGCCTGAGATATCCACATACTTGTCTATGCAACAAAGTCCATTCTTTATCAGATTTACTGTTTGGCTTCCCAGCAGCAAACACAGGTAAATGAAATTGCTTCACATAAAGTAGGTCTTCCATTTTACCTTTCCATATATGATAATTTGAACCATTCAAAGACACCATTCTACTTAGATTAGCCACCATAATTTAACACAAGATATTTAACAGAATAATAACCACTTAAGCGCGCTCGATCGCACCTAGCTCTGATACCATTTTGTTGGGAGAAACAACAATACACAAAACTCCCTCTTTGTGTGAAATTGTAGGAAACTATAAAATAGAGTAATATATATGCGGAAAATATATATCTAAACACCACAAGCTCAAGACACACGATTTTCTATGTGAAAACACCTTCCCGGTGTGAGAAGGAAAAAACTATAGGACTGTAGCCCACTCAAACAATTCCACTATCAACAATAACGAAAATACATGAGTCTTCTCCAGTCTCAACTAGAGGCATACAATCAGCAGCTATCCTTCAAGAAATACAATTTCTTGGCACAAATCAACTTCTACAAGAAATAAAGAAAGATTTCACCCAAATAGAGGTTACTGTTCACGGGCTCAAAAACCAATACAGAATGCTCAGAATCCAATTTCCATTGTTAAAAATGAAGAGTCACGTGTCATGAACATCCTTGCATAATATTAGCTCAATCAGACCACAAGCGCTTGTCAATTGAAGTTGTAGAACAAGGCTGGACGGAATTTCCAAATTCTGGTTTTTGAAGCTCTTAACCCTCTTTCTCTGGCGGCGGCTTGTGTCTTTTTCTTTTTCTTATTATTCTCTATTTTCAACAACAATGGATATTAGGTTTAGAAAACCTATCCCAAATGGGCCTTTCTGGACCATCTTCCACTTAAGAGGGAAACTCATTTCAATACTTTCAAGAGGTAATAAACAAACATAAGGTACATTTTATTTATAGCAAATATTTTTTATATTAGTTTATTTTGTTCTATCCGGTTTATCATTTTCTTAAATATTATTGTTGTGTGTAGTTTAAACTTTGAATGAATTAGCTAATAAGATAGGAAGTATTGCTTTTGAAGGAATGAATAGCCCTAGTGACCAAAAATTCCCAAGATTGTTTTATGGAACCGAAGATATTATGGTCTTTCAACAAGAAGTTGACTATAATCATACTGAATATGAAAATGTTAAAGAAATCTTGGATTATTGTAGACAACTTTATAGAGATCCTCAACTTTTTGTCCATGAACGAAATGAAATCATAGAAAAGATAAGAACAACTTATCTTGAATATGAAAACCTTTTAACTTATTTTAATTATGAAACAACTTTGTTTGTTTCCGATGATGATGAAGATAATCAATCTTCAAATTCTACACATACATCAAATGTAGTACGTGAAAGTGAAAGTGAAAAAGAAAAAGAAGAAGAAGACACTTCTTCAAGAAAAAGAAAAATACACGAACCGTTAGATCCACAAGAATTTGGAATGTGGGGAATAAGTGAGTTTAACATTGAAGATATAAATACAAGAGAAGATAAACCATCTTCTAGTGGAATAAAAGAAGAAAACAATTTTTTTCCTATCACTTCATATCAAAGGAGAGATGAGTTACATAAACAACTAGTTACTCGAAATAGAACTTATCTTGACCTTACAAACCTTCATTTTAAATATAAGATAAAAGTAATTGATGATTGGACACAATCTTTGTCTGTTATAGTAAGCAACTATAAAAATACATGGACAAAATAAAAATTTCTTGATTATCTTGCAGCAACAATTCAAGGAGACACCTTGTAGTGGTAAAAACAATGAGAAAAATCAGAGCAAGGTAAGCAACAAAAAAATGCTTTACTGACTAATTTCCTAAATTTTAAGATAGTTTGCTAATATAATTAAAGAACAATTTTGTGGTATATTGGAGAACGAACTCTTCAAGATAATGCTAATTTCATGCTATCCAAGCTGGAATTATGTAACATTTGTCAATTCGAAGAATATGTTAAATTTTTTAGAAAATATTATTTTTTGCTAAACCCCCCCAAAAATGAATATTGGTTAGAACAATTTTCAACAAATTGCCAATCCCATGGGTTGAAATGTGTAGAAAAAACTACCCAGAATTTCTTAAGAAATAAAAAGGTATTACACATTTCCAAGATTATTTTTAGACTTACATTCTATATGCAGCATATGCCTGTAATCATCTTTATCATGTCCTAACCATGAACTAATACATTCTATCTCATTGTTATGTGTTGTCATTTTAGACTGTAGTTGGTACCTAAAACCACCTATATGCTTCTAAACTCCTTAATGCCACAATATGCCTATTACTGGCTTAAAAACGGTTAATGGTCTTTGAAGCAATAACAGGTATATGAGTTTTACTATAGCTAATAATGTAACTACACACAACAATAATAATTAAGAAAATGATAAATTGATATAGAAATATTTGCTGTAAATAAACTGTACCGTATAAACTTGTTTATTGACTATTGAAAGTAGTAATTTACAATGACCTTGAGAATTTTTGCAAGTAACTGGGCTCTGATACCATTTACAGTACGAAAGAAAACTCAAACTTAAAACATGAAGGAATGAAGGAAGGCTATAGAGGAAGAAGGAAATTTTTACAAAACAAGATAAGTGCTGGAAAAGCTAGATGCCTTCCACAACTTACACCATTCTTTGATATAGAAAAGTGGGA